>NW_028173948.1:5000-10000 GCF_963971535.1 Notolepis coatsorum | reverse complement strand
TCCTGACAGAGTATATACATATGATGGGGAGGGGACTGTACATTAGGAGGGGTGGGTGGGTGGGAGGGAAATATACATACGGCGGGGAGGGAATATATACATGCGGTGGGGAGGAGACTGTCTATTAGGAGGTGGTGGGGGTTTTGGGCATTTACGGTGGCCAGTTTCGAATTGCAGCCTCCCGTAGGTGCTCTTTAAGGGCGGTTTTGAATGTGGGCAGGGATTCACATTCCTTTACAGCTTTGGGTAGGGCGTTCCACATTGTTGTGGCATAATTGCAAAACGTGTTTAGTCCCTTGTTTGAGCCGAATCTGGGTTTAACATGATTTGTTGAGCTTCCTCTGGTGTAGTGGTTGTGGTATTCACTGACCTTTGGGAAGTATTTTGACATGTACATGGGCACCCCGGTCGTATAGTGTATCTTGTAGACCAGGCCCATTGCAAGTTGCTGTACTCTGTCGTCTACTCTAAGCCATCCTAGGTTGGCAAAGTGGGCAGGGGTGAGGTGGGTTCTGGGGTTCAGGTCAAGTAGTAGTCTGACCAGTTTGTTTTGTGATGTTTGTAATTTTGTTTTAAGCGCCTTTGAGGTGCTTTGGTACCATGAGGTGCACGCATAGTCATAGTACCCTTGAATGAGTGCTCCTGCCAGAGTCTTCAGGGTATTCTTGTTTACCAGAGAGGAGATCCGGTACAAGAATCTAGTTCGTTGGTTGACTTTTTTTATTACATTGGATGCCATTTTGTCACAGGAAAGATTTGCCTCTAGGATGGAACCCAGGTAGGTAATTTCGTCTTTCCTTGTGACAATATTGTCACCCACTGTAACTGAGAAGCCGTCGGTCTTGCTGAGTTTGTTATTTGAACCGAAGAGAATGGACTCTGTTTTGCCCATGTGTAATGATAGTTTGTTATCAGCGAGCCATATGCAGATTTTGCCTAGTTCCGTGCTGAGGGTTTTTTCAACCTGCAATTTGTTCTTGTCAGAGACCAGCAGGGCTGAGTCGTCCGCAAACAGGAACAAGTTGCAGTCACAGGCTGACGACATGTCATTTGCATAAATTAGGAAGGGAAGGAATGGGGTAACATATGCAAGGTGCAACATTCAACAACAGGATCGAGGATATGGAAAGAGTTTGGATGGAAAAACATAATCAGATTCTTTATAACCCCAGAGTTGAAGGGAAAATATGCACCAACACAAAGAGCATGCTGGAGGATGTGTGGGAAGGAGGGGGAAAATCACACACACATATTCTGGGGATGTCAGAAGCTGAAGGGGTATTGGGAGGAGATAGGGGAGGCAATGATCAGAATATTAGGATACGGATTACCACAAACGGGACTGGTGCTTTACTTAGGGGACCTGACACACGATGGAATACAGGGGGGGGACAAGTATTTAATAAAGATAATGTTGATATCGGCCAGAAAAGCAATACCGAGACTGTGGTACAAGGAAGACCCACCGACAATAGCACAATGGGTAGGAATAGTAGAGGAGATACAGGATATGGAGAGGATAACGCACATGCTGAGGCTACAGGAAGAGAAATTTGGAGAAAGATGGGTAAAGTGGGAGGATTATAAAGGGAACGAAAACGACATCACAGAGGAAGAATCAAATGCAACACAAGAGGGTGAAGGGTAAAGGAGGAAAGAAGTTCAAGGAGGGTCTCTGAACCCATGTCACACACTTTTGCTTTAGTTAGTATTTTATAATTAAATTTTTTTTTGGGTAATACAATTGTTTTACATTTTTTGTACTTTATTATTTATGTCTGTTTAACAGTGTTGTATTAATATTCAGGGATGATGTGGTTTGTATATGGGTGAATCAAAAGGCAAAGAGAAATTTAATATAAAAGAAATAGAAAGGGCGAAGGATAAGGGAAGAAAGAAGTTCAAGGAGGGTCTCTGGACCCATATCACACATGATTGCCTTAGTCAGTATTTAATCCTTTTGAGGAGGTATTTTTTTTTTTATGCCTGTTTAAGGGCGGTATACAATCAGTCTTTGTATTAAGTACCTGGAAAAACAACTGTAGCAGAACCGTACAACTAACCATGCTACCCATGTAACCATTTATGTTCACTGCATTCTTTCTTATTGTGTTGTTAGTTTCATTTTTGTGTAAGTGTTGTTTGTCTATAAATGTTAATAAAAATCTAAGTTTAAAAAAAAAAAGAGGCCACACCGACGGGGGCCACCAGCAGACCCCCCCTGTTCACTGAAGGAAGACACCGACGGGGGCCATCGGCGGCCCCCCCCTTCTGTTTACTGAAGGAAGACCCACACAGGAGATCGATTTGGGGACAGCCCCCACAGAAGAACCAACCGGATTGGACCAAACGTATTATTAAAATGTGCTACTATTGGTGGGAAATTATAGTATTTAAGAGCAAAACAGTGTTAATTCAGGAGCCCAGACCGCCCCCAGGTCTGCGGCTCCCCGCTCCCAACCCAGAGAATGCTGTCGGCTGGTTTTCATGTAAGTAAGCTGGATGGTCCCATGGTTGGTTAGAATAGAATGTAAAGATACTTATCTTAGAAACCAGGCTTACTCATATGAAAAGGGGCTTACAGTAGATTCTCTATTTTCATTGATGTTAACAATGACATGTTGTATGTACATGTTGAGGTTTTGAGATGCAAACCTTGTTGATCCTTTGTACAAAACAGACATGTTAATGTATTCTGATAATCCTTGTATGTGAAAAGCAACCTTTTAATTCACTCTTGGCCGCAGAGACAAATAAATACATGAGTTTGAATTCGAACTCTCCCGTCTGGACTGCACGTTTATTCCTTGCTGGCTATATTGGAAGTCAGATGAGGAGACCAAATTCTATCACTTATGATCTCTTTCCTCCTTCCAGATAGCAACCTCCTTGTACTGTACAATAACCTTAGATTTGGATAGGATTATACGACATAGGTCCACTCGACATTGGGGACTCCCAGCCCTCCCTCTCCACATGGGAGAAAGATCATGCCCCGTGTGGAGTGTGTGTTGAGGCCTACCCACTTTCTGACCAGCTGAACAGTTTTGTTTGTCATTTCTCTCAGTGCCTCAAATGTCTTATCAAGGTCACAGTAATGGAAAGAATGACCTGGACACTGTGTTTACCTCATATTGTGTTGTAGGTTCACACACACACACACACACACACACACACACACACACACACACACACACACACACACACACACACACACACACACACACACACACACACACACACACACACACACACACACACACACACACACACACACACACACACACACACACACACACACACACACACACACACACACAAAACAGGGCTTTCCCAGCAGGAAACGTGTGCGACAGATATACCACTTTTTCCAGTGAGATACAGAGCATGCGCACACACACACACATACACACACTCACACACACACACACACACACACACACACACACACACACACACACACACACACACACACACACACACACACACACACACACACACACACACACACACACACACACACAGAGACATACACAGACATAAAGTTGGTTATACAGGCACATACATACACACAGGCACAGACACACATAGACACACACACACAGGCACAGACACACACACACAGACACACACACACACACAGGCACAGACACACACTATACACTATACACGGGGGGGGTGAGCAGGAAGTGCAGGTCTGTGTGAACAATGACAACAGGCTCTTGTTCCAAGGCATCTAGTGTTCCCAAGTAGAAGTGGCTAGCATTCAAAAGTAGGGTAACACTTTATAATAACACTCAGTTATAAGACCTTTATAAGGTATTTGTAGATAATAAACTAATCGTGAACAAATTTTATATACTTATATATATTTATATACATTCGTAAATTATTATTAAATCATTTATAACTATATTTGTATAACATTTACAAATGAGTTCTACATTATTTATAACTCATTATCAACATTGTTTGTACCTGATTTGTTCATCATTAAATAATGTTGTTTAATGTGTAGTAACACATTTGTAGATGCTTTGAAAAATGGATATGAAAAAACTACTATACTGTACCTCCATTTATTTGTTCATGTTCAACAAATGATTTGTTAAGACATTCATAAAACATCTATAAATCATTTGCAGATGCTATTGTGTGCCCTAATCTGAAGTGAAGCCTATTCATCATTAACAAATGTCTAATAGTTAATAATTTGTTTACTTTTTCATCACCCGTTACAAATGTTGTAGACAGCTTTCGGATACACCCTTCTTTTTTACATCAAACAGTGACAGAATTAGGAGGACTATAGATAAATGAGCAGGCTAAACACCTTTTTTGTTGGTAAATCTATTCCATAATTTCCGACCTACAACTCTTGTTGTGTAGACGTACTTGATGTGGTGGGCGCTGCTAACTTTACATTTGAAAATGTGTTTGTTCCTAATGTGTGCTCAGTATATTGCGGTATGTGATGATGACACGACACACAAGGGTAATAATTATTTGTATTTTCAGGCTGTATAGGCGCCTGAAAATCCATCTGCGGATGGCCACCAGAGGGTAGGAGACCAATGTTAGGCAGAGAGCCAATGTTAGGTAGAGAGCCACTGTTGGGTGGAGGGCACTGCCCAATGTTAGGTGGAGGGCACTGCCCAATGTTACCATCCTGCCCAGTCCAGCCAGGACCGGGCCTAGGAACGTGACAGCTTCCATTCAAACAGACGGCAACAAACATGAAGTCAAGTCTCACTCGCGTGAGACTTCCGTCTACACCCTGGCCAGGGTACTCCTGGGTCCTAGTGCCCACCCATATTACACTATATGTCATGCACATGTATTTTATATGTTAATGTCTTAACAAATCATTTGTTGAACATGAACAAATAAATGGAGGTACTGTATAGTAATTTTTTCATTTAAATTTTTCAAAGCATCTACAAATGTGTTACTACACATTAAACAACATTATTTAATGATGAACAAGTACAAACAATGTT
>NW_028173948.1:0-2500 GCF_963971535.1 Notolepis coatsorum | reverse complement strand
AGAGCAAGCTTGTGACTGAAGGAGAAACATGTGTTACATGAGCTCCTAGATTTGCATGTACTTTTTGTCATTTTAGATTGAGAGAGAATGAAGTAATTTGTAGAACAATGTAAAGACAATCTCAATAGCAACTATACAGTGTAAAAAAAAGAAAAGAAGTGGAAGCTAGCAGCTGCAGTTGAAACAGAAACAGCTAAGCTAATCTTGGACCTTGAAAGCTAGCAATGGATGCTAACAACAAACTGCAGACTTCTGGAGCTAACAGTGGATGCTAACTGTGAACTTTGGGAAGCAAGCAGTGGATGATAACAACTAGCTGGAAGCTAGCAGTGGATGATAACAACTAGCTGGAAGCTATAGCAGTGGATGATAACAATTAGCTGGAAGCTAGCAGTGAATGATAACAACTAGCTGGAAGCTAGCAGTGGATGATAACAACTAGCTGGACGCTAGCAGTGGATGTTAACTAGGGTTGCCACCCGTCCCTTAAAATACGGAATCATCCCGTAATTGGAAACTAAAAGACGCGTTCCGTATTGAACTGATACGGGACGCCCTTTGTCCCGTATTTTAAGGTTGCCAGTTTAGTGAGAGAAATGAGCCAGCCGACCTACAAAAACAAGCAAAAGTGTGTCCAAAGGTTGCGGAAAATAAACAGACACGGCAACTCGGGTATGATGGGCGTGCGCTCAGCAGCTCACCGACCAATGAGAATTAGCGCTTTCACGTTGCTAGGAAGAGTTCTAGCCGTTGTGCCAATCAGAGAGTCTGTGCGCTGCGTGATTTATTTTCGAAGTCGCTTTGAAATGATTGTCTACAGCAGACACTACTCCACCGCGTCCTAAAAAGACAAAACGCCTCCAGAAGTACAGACCTGAGTGGGACGAGGCAAACCTCTGGCGTGATAGTCAGTGGAGATGTTTACAAAGCAAACTGTAAAGTATGTAGGTAGGCGTGTGTTTTATGTGGCGCATGGTGGACTGACTGACATCAGACAGCATGCATCAGGAGGAGAAACAACATTCCGAAATATCAGAACGCAAAGGACACAAGCACAGGTGTCACAGTTCTTCATGACTGAAACATCTCCTGAGATTGATTCGGTATGGGATATTACATCTTATTTATCTGGTTGTGTTTTTAACTAGATGTCAGTATTTCTATTTACCTGCCCTGGCAGCCCGGAGCCTACCTTCTTTGCACTTTATTTTTTATTAATCTTTTAATTTGGGTCACACAAGTGTTTCATTGTAATATAAATTGTCCTCTTTGAGTAAAAGTGTTCCCAGGCTTAGCTTTTACAGCACTTTATATGCATACAGTATTATGCTCACGTTGAGGCTATAGTTCAGCCAATTTATTTAAACAATGTTAAATGCAAATAAAGCACTTTAAACTTTAAGTATGACTAAATGCTTTCTTGACTATATATAGTAACTGTTCCAAAATGCATAGATTTATATGTATTTTAGGGGTTTGGGGGGCTAGCTCTTTTTAATATAAATGTCATAGATTGTTTATTTAGATTTCATAGATTTCTATGCATTTCAGGAGTTGGGGGGCTGCCTCCCCAAATAATAAATAAATAACATAACCCTAACCCTAACCCTAAAACCGAAATAAAGTAAAAAAAAAAAAAAAAAAGTGACAAAATCCGGCCATTTTCGGCCAAAAAACGCCCCAAAACCGCCCCAAATTTTTCTCGCGAGCGCAACGCGCACGCTCGATAATAGGTGTCCCTTATTTCTACTGGTCAAAGGTGGCAACCTAATGTTAACAACTATCTGGAAGCTAGCAGTGGATGATAACAACTATCTGGAAGCTAGCAGTGGATGATAACAACTATCTGGAAGCTAGCAGTGGATGATAACAACTATCTGGAAGCTAGCAGTGGATGATAACAACTAGCTGGAAGCTAGCAGTGGATGATAACAACTAGCTGGAAGCTAGCAGTGGATGATAACAACTAGCTGGAAGCTAGTAGCAGTGGATGATAACAACTAGCTGGAGACAGAGAGAAAGAGAGAGAGGGAGGACAGACAGGAGAGAGAGACAGAGAGAGAGAGAGAAGACAGAGAGAGAGAGGGACAGACAGAGAGAGAGACAGAGAGAGAGAGAGAGAGAGAGAGAGAGAGAGAGGAGAGAGAGAGAGACAGACAGACAGACAGACAGAGACAGACAGACAGACAGACAGACAGACAGACAGACAGACAGACAGACAGACAAGACAGAGAGAGAGAGAGAGAGAGAGAGAGAGAGAGAGAGAGAGAGAGAGAGAGAGACAGAGAGAGAGAGAGAGAGGGGGACAGACAGAGAGAGAGAGAGAGAGAGAGAGAGAGAGAGAGAGAGAGAGAGAGAGGAGGAGAGAGAGAGAGAGAGTTGGACCTGTTCCCAGATCTTCAGCACAGTTCCTGTTGAATAATGAGTTGAGGGGTCGAGGCAGGATGGAGGACAGGAGGCTGTGTGTGTGTGTGGTGTGTGTGTGTGTGTGTGTGTGTGT
>NW_028173949.1:0-27500 GCF_963971535.1 Notolepis coatsorum | reverse complement strand
GGGGGTTGATTCTGAGGTGAAGACAGTGAGTGTAGCTGGACTGTTTTTCTCAGCACGCTACAATAATGATGTCAAACCCACTTATAAAACCCTAGACATCATTTTTGACCCATCAATGAAGTTCGAGCAACATGTTAAATAGCTGGCCCGGTCTTGTTTTTCCAACAGAGAAATATTGCCAAATTCAGGTCAGTCCTCTCTTTTCCAGACTCAGAGAGACTTATTCATGCTTTTGTTTCCTTGAGCCTGGGCCACTGTAATGCCTTGTTCTCATGCCTGAGCCATTCAGTAGGGGCCCAGCTCCAATTGGTTCAGAAGGCTTCAGACTATAGTCTAGGGCCCGAATTACTCCCATCCTGGACTCCTTATTTTGGCTACCTGTCAAGTTTAGGATGATTTATTTTCCCTGCAAGGTCTCTCTCAGATTCTCTGACTTGGTCTTTTGGTCGTTCTGAGGTCCAAGCTAACATCAGAAGCTAACAGAGCGGTTACAGTCACCTCTGAACCACCTTCCTCTAGTCTAGGCGTCCGATCAGTTGCTGATTTTTAGAATATTGTTAGAAGCTTGGAGGAGATTGTGTAATCGGTACAGTGTGTGTGTGTGTGTGTGTGTGTGTGTGTGTGTGTGTGTGTGTGTGTGTGTGTGTGTGTGTGTGTGTGTGTGTGTGTGTGTGTGTGTGTGTGTGTGTGTGTGTGTGTGTGTGGTGTGTGTGTGGTGTGTGTGTTTTTCTCCCAGGCAGTAAGGCTCATTGTCAAATAAAACTAACAGGCCTTCTACCTGCCTGCCCACTACTCTCTTCTCTCTCTCTCTCTCTCTCTCTTACACATTTCTGTATTATATTTTATATCGTATTATATACTGTCTTATCATTATTACACATATTTTATGCTACTTAATAGTTACATTTTATTCTAATCAAATCAAATCAAATGTATTTGTAAGGCCCGACAACACACGTTAATGTCCCCATGGGCCGGGCACGTCTTCTTTAAACAAGTCAAGAAGAAACATCACAATAAATCAAGAACAAAACAAAACACCATAATGTCCAAAACATTTAAAATAAATGCAACACTTCCCACGCATAGGTAAGGAAAAACTCACTAAAACCTAGCAATAGGAAAAAATGCACCACAGGCAATGTGGAGGAGAGAAACCTTAGGCCATGGTTACACTGGGCTAAAACAGCAACGTTTTGTTGCTGAATGATTACGTTTGCATGTCAAAGTTAAAAAGAAACACAGTTTTGTCAGGAAAACACGTTTCCCTAGCGGGAATGCTGAAAAGGTGTTTTCGTTTTGGAAACTCGCCGACAATGGTGCCATGTAATTTGCGCAAGCCGGATACAGAGCCGTTCTGCCCAATGCCCATGCGCAGTAGAGACCGACGCCAAATTCTCCCCCTCCCAGACCCATGTCATGTCAACAAACCCTTACCACGCAAGAGTCGACTGCATGAGCAGCTCAAAGCTCCTCTTTCAACATAACAAGCATTAAACAAGATGGCCCAGTCATCTATTCACTTTTGTTTAATACATGAGGCGTTGTCTAATGTTATATAGCTACTGATAGCTCCTGATATCAACGTCTGATATCATCAGTTTGGCATTCGTTTTCGCAGGTGCTGGCTGGCTAGCGTCGCTCGTGAGCTAACGTTAGCTAGGTAGCTAACGTTACTGTTTAAACAAAATGGCCCAGTCATCTATTCACTTTTGTTTAATACATGAGGCGTTGTCTAATGTTATCTAGCTACTGATAGCTCCTGATATCAACGTCTGATATCATCAGTTTGGCATTAGTTTTCGCAGGTGCTGGCTGGCTAGCGTCGCTCGTGAGCTAACGTTAGCTACCTAGCTAACGTTACTTTCAGACCCTGTTAGTCAAGTTGAACTATCGCCCTGGGGACACTGATTAATATAACAAGCTACAACAGTCTGCATTCCCTTAACAATTGTTTGTATCAGAAGTTTTCTGATGACTCTGCGATAGTGGGATGTATAAAGGACGGTGACGAGAGGGAATACCGGGAACTGGTAGTGGACTTTGTCACATGGTGCGATAAAAACCACCTGCAGCTAAATGTGGCGAAGACCAAGGAACTGGTTGTGGAGCTGGGGAAGAGGAGGAGTGCACCTGTGACCCCCGTTTCCATCAGGGGAGTTGATGTGGACATGGTTGAGGTGTACAAATACCTCGGTGTGCACATCGACAACAAACTGAACGGGTCAAAACATGCAGAAGCACTATACAAGAAGGGCCAGAGCCGACTCTACTTCCTCAGAAGGCTGAGATCCTTCAATGTCTGTACAAGGATGTTGAGGATGTTCTATGAGTCGGTGGTGGCGGGCGCCTTCTTGTACACTGTGACCTGCTGGGGCAGCGGACTGAGAGCAGTGGACACAACCAGGCTGGATAAGCTGGTCAGGAAGGCCAGCAGCGTGGTTGGGGTGGAGCTGGACTCTCTAGCGAGGGTGGCGGAGAGGAGGAGCCTCGCTAAGCTCCAGGCCATCAGGGAAAACCCCACCCACCCACTATACATAGACTTGGCTGACAGGAGGAGCATGTTCAGTGCTAGGCTCACACTACCCAAATGCAGCACTGAACGGCACAGGAAGTCCTTCATTCCAACAGCCATCAGACTATATAATGCATCACTGTGCCTCACTGCATCACTGAGCACAGAGCGGCAGCTCAATAGTGGCAGGAGGCCGCGACTAGCGGCCTCCAGGCTCCAAAACAGGGGGCAGCGACGGCTGCCAGACATTGATCTAGGACTTATAGGAACCCAAGGAGGACAATACACTACCTGAAGCATACTGCACCTTGTGACACTGTGAATACTGGAATATATATTTCATTTAGTTATATTAAATTATAATTATATTGACCAAATTGCTTACACTGCTTCCCCCATGCTCAGTATATTCTTAGTTTCTTACTGTACTGGCTTCCAATAACTCATAGAATTGATTTTAAGGTCCTTTTCCTGACATATAAAGCTCTTAATGAGCAAGGCCCAAAATACATAGCAAATTCCCTAGTTAGTTATCTGCCCTCAAGAACGCTACGGTCATCCACTACAGGTTTACTAGACACACCCAGAAACCAAAAGAGGATAGGAAGTATGGCATTTGCCAACTATGCCCCAAAACTATGGAACACACTACCAACACACATCAGAAACGCCAGCTCCATACACATTTTTAAAGGAAAATTAAAAACGTACCTATACAGTCTAGCTTACAAATAGTGTACCATGCCTTAGGGAAAGCGAGTATCTTATTGAAATGTTTTTATTATTATGTTTATATTTTTTATGTATTGATCTTTTACTGAAATGTTATTTTACTGTACTTTGCCTATTGCCGTACTTTTATTACTGTTGTCTTATTAATGTGATGCTTTATTTTTAGTACCCGGAGCTGCTAACTGGCTAACGTTATGAGAGCTAACGTTGCTACCTGCTGTACCCGGAGCTGCTGGCTAACTGACGTTATGAGAGCCAACGCTGCTACGTACTGTACAAGTGCATTGGTTTAGTGCACTTCCTACTTCCGGTTGCCGCTAAACAAGTACAAGTGCATTGGTTTAGTGCACGTTATGAGAGCTAACGTTGCTACCTACTAGATATTGGTTTAGCATTGGTTTAGTGCACGTTATGAGAGCTAACGTTGCTACCTGCTAGTTATTGGTCTAGTGCACTTCCTACTTCCAGTTGCTGCTAAACAAGTACAAGTGCATTGGTTTAGTGCATTTCCTACTTCCTAACTGGATAACGTTATGAGACATAACACAAAGACGCTATGGCTTGGAAAAGCCTGATGGATCCATGAGGCTTGGATAAGCCTTGTGGACCCAACTCTTTAGATGAGGGAACGAGTACATACGCACACAATACGCGACCACTGATGGATCCGTAGGGCTTGGATAAGCCCTATGGACCCAACTCTGACCACTAATAAAAACGTAACTACACTAATGTTATAAGAGCTAACATTGCTACCTACTGTACAAGTGTATTGGTTTAGTGCATTTCCTACTTCCGGTTGCTACTGAACGGACATGTTTGTGCGGACCTGTTCTCCCAAACTGGTCAGCAAATGACTGTTTTCATTTTTACGTTATTATTATATATATATATTTTTTAAACATTGATCTTAACTGATCACTGCGACTTTATTGCTTTTATCGTTATATATGCCTATGTTTGTGTACAGCACTTTGAGCTACATGACATGTATGAAAGGTGCTTTATAAATACTTACTTACTTACTTACTATTCATTTCTGTATATTTTGTTTCATTTCATTTTATTCTATTTTACTCTACTCTTATCCTAGGCAACTTGATTTGATTTGTGTTATTATTCTAATTTGTGACCTGTCCTGTCTAAATGTTTAAATGTTGAGCGATTTGCAGTGTCAATTTTCCCACGGGATAATAAAAGTATTTCTATTCTATTCTATTCTATTGTATTGTACCCATTCTGCAATCTGTTAAATAACGTTTACATCCATTCATTCTGCTAGCATTAACGTTACTTCGCTGCTAGCCACAATGCTATACTGTTATACTGGCATATCCCAATCATGTTAACACATAAGCTAACAAAATCTGCGATATTTTTGTGAGACTAAACTCCGCTCTTGGTGGTCAATTGTGTTGATGTTAGTTTTGTTTCATCAACAAATCATCAACAAATGAGGCAGAACACACAGTGAATGTATCCGTTTTTGTTTATTGCACTTTATTTCTTGCTGAAAAATAAATGCTATGTGGCTAAATGGTTCATGCAAGGTATAAAGATGGTGGCTTTTGAGATTTTGAGCAGGATGTGGAGTGTCTCGTTCAACCTTTCTGATTGGTTGAAAATGGCCTTCATGTTTGAACTACATCGCCGCCTACTGCTTTGGCATTGTACTACATGTATATAGTAGACGAGACAAAACGACGTCTAACAAGTTTCAAGTTTCTTTAATAGTTGTCATACAGAAGTACAGAATACTTTTATACAAAATGCTTCTTACTGTTACGCTCCAGAGACTGTGCTAGACAAGATAAGTATGAAATAAAATAGTATAGCATGTAAAATAGAAGTAAAAATAGAGGTCACAGTGTTCAGTATAGACATATGTACAATGTTCGATGCAGAATAGAAGTAACTGAGTTACCATACAATATACAATATACTATGCAATGTACTAATATACAATACTATATAGTGCAGAGCAGAAATGGGATGAGGTACAATTTAGGTACAATTTACAGTAAGGTGTACGAGTAACCTAACTCTTACTTGCCTGCCAATACGCAGCATTCTGAAAAGCGAATGAAACTAAACGAAAATGGCCCTAGTGTAACCGCAGCCTTAGAAGGGCCGTTCAAGGGGGGGGATCTCCCTTCTTAGATGTCGGTGATAGTAGTGTTGCAATAAAACTGGCGAAACAGTTGGTAAGCATGCACTCAGTGTAATGAAACACAGATAAGTGAATGCAATAGCAACTGAACACTTTGAAAGATAAAAGATAGAGAGCTGATGGCCAATGCTGCTGTAAGATTGTGGAACCCAAACCACATTTGACTCTTATTATGCTTTATATGAGAATCTGAATCTGAATCTTCTGCACCTGAATTTGAATCTAAATCGTCCTCAAGGCCTGGGTGTTGTAGCTACTGTATGTCAAGCCAACTAACCTCTTGCCTAACGAGTAGATGACGGTTTCATGGCAGGCGTTCCTAAGTAAATATGTGTGGGTGCTTACGGTTATACAACTGCCAGTGTGGTTGTGTGTGTGTGTGGTTGCGTGTGTGTGTGTGGTTGCGTGTGTGTGTGTGGTTGTGTGTGTGTGTGTGTGTGTGTGCGTGTGTGTGTGTGCGTGTGTACCTCTGCCGGAACACGCAGCCCACACAATAACTGTCAACAGCGATATATAGGTTACACCCAATCGGCTACGGCAGAAGGGGTGGAGGGGTTTTGGGGAAGGGAGTGAGGATTGAAGGTAGCGGCCTGTGTGTGATGGCAGCTGAGCACGGCGGAACTGGGGCGCTGGAGGGAGGTGTGTGTGGGGGGGGGCGGCTATGATGACAGAGAGTGAGGGGGCAACACACTACCCCCCCCCCCCTCTCTCTTGTCCGTTAGTGCCTGCCACCGACACAGTGGGGGGGCTGTGGCCTCTCCTTAGCCTGAGAGAATGTTAAAGGGTAATCCTCCTGGAATGCTACAGGAATGTGAAAGTTGAGTCAGGGATCGAACAAGAGAGGGGTGGGGGGGGGGGGGGGGGCTCGGGGACAGAGAGAAAAGGAGGGCATTCAGAAATAAATGAAATGAAAGAGAGAGAAAAAGAAAAGGGGGGAGACGGGAGGGGGGGGTTCAGAGGGGGAGCGGGGAGAGTTTGGGTGAAAGAGAGGTAAAGAGGAGTAGAGGTTGAATGGGTAGAAAAGAAAGGTTGGGATAGAAAAGGAAGAACAAAGAGAGAGAGAGAGAGACAGAGAGAGAGAGAGACAGAGAGAGAGAGAGACAGAGTGAGAGAGAGAGAGAGAGAGAGAGAGAGAGAGAGAGAGAGAGAGAGAGAGAGAGAGAGAGAGAGAGAGAGAGAGAGAGAGAGAGAGAGAGAGAGAGAGAGTGTCTGGTTGAAGGATGCAACTTTTCAATTGACATTTTTTCATCCGTGGTCACAAGGACAACGTTCTCCTCCAGGTCCAGCGGAGACCAGAGAGTCAGGAACACTTTCTTTGGCAGGAATTTTGTCTTGGGGAAAACTGGGGTTGCCAAGGGTCAGAAACGTTCTGGGAAAGATTCTGGGAAATGTTCAGGAAATGTCACCGGACTTCAAATAAAGAAATCTTAGTGAACTTCTTTTCGGGGGGGGGGGGGGGGGGGAATACACATAATAAGACAATAAAAGGTCCTGTGGCGTGTTTTAGTTTAAACATCCCCAAATATAGAATACAATTATAATTACAATGAGACAACTCATATATAATCTGTGGGGATAGCACGACAATCACAGACAGCAATCACAGTTTCATAGTAAAACACAAGATACTTGTGCCCTATGGTGATAAGGATAATCACTCAATGAAGAAACCCAATCAAATCACCAAAGGAAAGTCTAACATGCCTATAGATACTTATATATTTACAGCCCCCAATCAGCATTGCCAACTTCAACAGAGCCTTTGACGTGAGCACCGGTATGTATCGCTCCACCTCATCAAGGACCACAATGGAAATAGATGTGTTAACTTCACCATGTTACGCCGGCAATCAGGGGCAAATATCTTATTTTAAGAATTGAATCCTGCGGCCGAGGAACCATAATCAGTCCGTGTTGAATCTTTTCAGACAACTCGTGTACTGTATTTTTTTGCAATTGTAAAGTCAATCCAACTCTTAAGTTTGAAACAGAGATGTATGGTTCTTTGTCTGAACTGAAGGGGGGAGGGAGGGGGAGAGGGAGGGAGCGAGAGAGGGTGAGAGGAGAGAGAGGGAGGGAGGGTGAGAGAGAGGAGAGGGGGTGTGTGTGTGAGAGAGAGGGTATGAGAGAGAGGAGAGACAGAGGGAGAGATAATAGAGAGGGAGGGGAGAAACAGAGGGAGAGATAGAGAGAGAAGGTGAGAGAGAGAGAGGGAGGTGGGTGTGTGTGAGAGATGGAGTTGGGCTCGGCTCGGCTCAACTCAGCTCAGCTCAGCTCAACTCAGCTCACCTCAACTCAACTCAACTCACACATGTAGTTACATGGGTCAGTACATGGGTTTGGAAACATGTTGCACCTGTGGAGGGAAGTGTGTATATATATATATGATAAGTGTTGAATGTCCGTCAAGCAGATCTGCTCCATGTAGGATGGCGGCGCGTCTCGTCAGGAAGCCAGAAAGTGAACTTTGTGCAGGTTTTCATAACAATAGCAGTGGGCTGTCCGCTGGGAGTCCGCCGACAAAGCTCAGCGATTAAGGATGCGTCCCTGCTTGTCTCCTGGTTTCCTGGTTTGACAGGATGGAGGTGGGAGAAGTTTTATATGATACGCTCCATTACCTGGAGGGCAGGTGTGCCTGGATGTGTGTGTGTGGGGGTTTGTACAGTGTGTGTGTGTGGGAGTTTTTTGTGTGTCCATTTGTATGAGTGTGTGTGTGTGTGTGTATATATATATATATATATATATATATATATATATATATATATATAAATATGTGTGTGTCTGTGTTTTTGTGTGTCTATTTGTATGATGAGTGTGTGTGTGTATATATATATATTAGTGCTGTCAATAGATTAAAAAATTTTACTAATTAATCTCACAATATTCTGAAAAATTAATCTAGATAAAAAAATTGCATTTTTCTACTTAAGACCGAAGCTTGTAACAGATATTTACGTGAGTAAAATTATGGAATTAATATAAAATCAACACAAAGAAAGTACATTTAGATTCAAAGACTATTTTAATAGCTTTCTTTGAATACAGTTTCTCTCCTGTGACATACAAATGTTCAACAAAACCGTTAACATATATATAGTGTGTGTGTGTGTCGGGGGGTTGTGAGTCCATTTGTATGTGTGTGTGTGTGTACACACTGTATGTCTCATGCAAGAGTGCATTAGTGTGAGAGAAAATCTGTCTTGATTGCAGATATTTGTGTATTGATCGTGTGGTTGTTACAAGGAGAGGGCTACTAAACTATCTTAGCTGGTTATATTAATCGTGGTCGCTGCGGTGCATCCATTAAAACACAGAAGAAGATGAATGACGACCCCTCGTCTTTATTGTGGGCTGTAGTGTGTACACAGTGGATTGAGAAGGGGTGTGTGGTGTGTGTGGTTTCTATATGAGAAACAAACAAAAGGGGAAGTATATAGGAATGAATGCAAAACAAAGTACATACATGAACTGAGAAATTATTCTTCCCTTACAGTTTGGCCAAAAGACCATCAACTACTGTATGTGCAGCTTTAAGCTGCTCAAGGAGCCTGGTAGAGACAGAGGGCACCGAGTCATACTCTGTACTATAATTCTATGACCTGTACCATGTCTTCTACTACCTGTACCCCCCCTCCCCCCTCCCCCATGCTGCTATGATGCCTGAATTTCCCCAAGGGGATCAATAAAGGAATATCTTATCTTTTTTCTTTTTTTGCATTTTACTGCTTTATTTCAGACAGGCCCGCCAGAGAGGAAGGTTGGGAGAAGACTTGGGGGAAGACATGCGGCAAAGGTCTCCGGGTCCGGGAGTCGAACCCGGGACGTCCGCGTTGCACTGCAGCGCAGCTACGTGGTGCGAGTCGAACCCGGGACGTCCACGTTGCACTGCAGCGCAGCTACGTGGTGCGCCACCCTGGCACCCCTTCTTATCTTATCTTAAAGGAACACGCCAACTTTTAATTTTTTTTTAAACAGGGCTTTTGAGGTGATAAAATTATTGTGCCCAGGCAGCAGTGGTTCGGCAAAATATAGTTCAGAGTATATATCTGCTTAGAAAACGAAAATGTCTAATAATCTTTTTATTTCTCCACGTGGTAAATACACAGGTCACAACATGTTTACAGGAAAGTTTTGGAGTTGTATTTGGAGTGTATTGGGGGTGACTGTTGGGAACTAGGCTACACTGGCACACCTACTTCCAGTGAATGACGCTAAGCTATTAGGCTAACGGTGCGGCTGTTCCCTAAGCCTAATGCATGCACAGAGAAGAAAAGGGTATGTATCTGCTTGTCTAACTCCAGGGTAGATGGCAAATAAGCTAATTTCCCCAAAAGTTGGCATGTTCCTCCGTCTGGAGGGGAAACGACCGACGCAGTAATATGCAACCAAGGAGGGAAACCTAACAAAAGGTCTGTACCTAGTAAACGTGAAATATCAGCATGTCAAAGGATTATTGTAGCACCCTGTGTCTACCAGAGAGCAGGGTATATTGACAAACAATATTACTGTTAATATCTCCAGGTTAGACACACCACAGGAGGGAGGAGAAATAGTAATAATAAAAAAAAAAAATTAAGGATGATGGAGCAATTTAGCGGTTAGCAAGCTAATGTTAGCTATGTGTTAGCAAGCTAGTTAACTAAGAAACTTGCAAACATAATAATGTGTAGGGTGTAGGCTATAGCTTTCTGATGTATCTTTTTAAGATTACCACGATTTGCTGCACACATTAATAATAATAATAATAATCTTCATTTATATAGCACCTTTCATACACGAAGTGCAGCTCAAAGTGCTTAACAGAGACACGTCTTCTTTAAACAAGTCAAGAAAAAAAAAATAATAAAAAATACATAGTAACACAGTAAGTCAAGAAAAAACAAGAATACCATAAGCTCAAAATAAATGCATACATTGGCATAGGTTATTGAGTGTCACAGTTTTCCCATTCTTACTGCTGATCCCTATATCCAATTTTCTCTTCTCAAAGGCTCAGTTTTTCGGTTCTGAAGCTTGTGAAAACCTAGGTCTGGGTTCTTTGCCCTGTTGGCAGTGCATCCCACCACACAGTAGAATTGAGGTATTTTCCTGTCATTTGCTATAGCTGACTGAAACGACAAGGAGGCACTGTTACACAATACAGACTCAATGGAGAGAGATGGAATGTTTTCTCTCTGTGTGGGAGGGATTTATTTGCACTCTGTCTCCATAGAGCAAATTGAAAAGAGATGATACTCCAGATTTAAAGGTTATAAAGAGAATATCTTTATGTAGATTCATATTAAAAAAGTATTGTTTCCCCCCCAAAAAAAAAATCTGATTATGAACTAATCATTAAAAAAAAAAAAAAAATCAAACCAGAAGTCTCATTCACTCTCATTTGCTGAATAGCACCTTTAAGAAACGGAATAATGGGCTGCCTTTAACCGGTTTAACAATACAAGGTACTCAATGTGCATAAACAAATACAATGAGGAAACGCTGGTATCAATTATCTAACTATAAAACAAGGAATCTCTGTCTGTCCGTCTGTCTGTTGACTGTCTGTTGTCTGTCGGATGAGAACTATTCATCCGATTGACTTCACACTTGGTCGCGTATATTGCTGAGGACGCGAGGGAGGGCAGGGTTGAGTTGAGTGTGAAGTCGATCAGATGAGCGGTTCTCCAGAACGTTGCAAGCAGCACTTGTGGGGGCCAAGCAATTAGCCCGCTCCAAATGGACACGTGTTCCGAAACTGGCATGCCCCCCAACAACACTGCTAGTAGCAATACCAGGAGCCAAACAAACGGGCACACCCTCCGGACGGTACTAATCTAAAATTAAAGGAAATGCTCTGTCTGTCTGTCTGTCTGTCCCGTCCGTCCGTCCTTCGATTTTCTCAAGAACCGTTCATCCGATTGACTTCACACTTGGCACGTGTATTGCTGAGAGCCCAATTGGAAGTGGTGTCATGTGTGAAATTGATTGGATGATTGTGAGCAGCAATACTGGGGGTCAAGCATTCGGCCTGTTCCAAACGGGCACGTTTTAGAACAAGCGCGTTTTGGAACAGGCACTGCACTATAGTTACAACAATAAATAAAAGTATTTTCAATAGCAGCACACAAGTTACACCTCTAATGTAGAAACTCCAATATAGAACTTTACTGAGTAAAGTTGTGGATATAATTATCCATTAATGGAAAATAAATGTAAGTAATAAGATTCGACACATTTATGTTATATTAATTACCAATACATGAATTAGCTTGATACAAAGCGGGGAAAGGCACATTGGAGTCAACAGGAGCTAGTGAGTGAGAGAGTCGCCAAAAAGACCAAACTCCTTTACAACAGGAATGGCATTCAGTCATACATTCATCATACATTCATTCAATCTTTACTTAATCTCGAAGGATCATTGACAGCAAGCTCTCATGTAAAATGATGTAGAGAAATACAAAACAATTTAAAGAAATACAAAATATAGAAACTAGATATATAAAATAGAAAGTATTTTAAATAATTTAAAACAACTGCAGACTGTTATCTTTTAAACTGACCAATAGATACAATGAATTGAGTGATAAAGTGCATTGCAAAACATTCCATGTTTCTGGGGCACAGAAAAGCAGACTTTCATAATTCAGTGTAAGACAGTCACCAGCGAGAATATGATAAGGTCCAGAGCTCCAATCCAGCAAAGAAGTGATGTAGGGTGGAATATCATGAATAATGGCTTCAATGGGTCAAGCGCAGAGCTCAATCGCATCGGCGACCTTAAAAAAACAGTGCATGTGTGTGCGTGTTCCTGTGTATGTGTGCCGCCCATCACTGCATGTCGTTGCATGCCGAATAAAGACTTCTGAGTTAAGTCCTGCATTATTATTATTATTATACAGAAACAGAAGCCAATGCAAGTCTCTCTGCCAGAGAGGACCACCCAACCTTATCATACAGGATACAATGATGGGTACCATAACTACCACCAATGATAAATCTAAGGGCAAAATGATATACAAAGTCCAGAGGCTTTAGAGTAGAAGCAACAGCATGTCTATAAACTACGTCCCCATAATCCAAAACAGACCGAAAAAACGGCTTCAGCGACCTTCCTTCTGCTAAACATAGGAACACTTTTTGTTTCTGTACAAAAAGCCAACCTTCTTGTAGACACTTGAACGTGTCTTGTAGAACTCTGCGGAGACTTTCCTTGTGGGAGGACTGGCGCTAGGGGGAGCTGGTGGTCAGAGGAGCCGGCGCAGAAGTGATTGAAGAGGACACAACGAGAAAAGTTACTTTAAGTAACATCTCGAGAGCAATGGCGGTGTGCGGACCTATGGAGAATAGCTCCATATCAAGTAACAAGCTGTACATTGGAGGTGGTTGGGTGGGTGGGTTTGGGTAGGAGGGGTGGGTGGGGGACACTGTACAACTGTACAAGCAAAACTGTACATTGGAATATTGACAAAACCATGTTTGGTCATTTACTGTACACTGGAGGGGGTTGGGTTAGGACATTTACAGGGGCCAGTTTCGAATTGCAGTCTTCCGTAGGTGTTCTTTGAGAGTGGTTTTGAAAGTGGGTAGTAATTCACATTCCTTTACAGCTTTGGGTAGGGCGTTCCACATTGATGTGGCATAATTGCGAAACATGTTTAGTCCCTTGTTTGAGCCGAATCTGGGTTTAACATGATTTGTGGAGCTCCCTCTGGTGTTGTGATCGTGGTATTCACTGACCTTTGGGAAGTATTTTGACATGTACATGGGTACATTGGTCGTGTAGTGTATCTTGTAGACCAGGCCCATTTCAAGTTGCTGTACTCTGTCGTCTACTCTAAGCCATCCTAGGTTGTCAAAGTGGGCAGGGGTGAGGTGGGTTCTAGGAGTCAGGTCAAGCAGTAGTCTGACCAGTTTGTTTTGAGATGTTTGTAATTTAGTTTTTAGCGCCTTTGAGGTGCTTTGGTACCATGAGGTGCAAGCATAGTACCCTTGAATGAGTGCTCCTGCCAGTCTTCAGGGTATTCTTGTTTACCAGAGAGGAGATCCGGTACAAGAATCAAGTTCGTTGGTTGACTTTTTTTATTACCTTGGATGCCATTTTGGAAAGATTTGCCTCTAGAACCTAGGTATGTAATTTCATCTTTCCTTGTGACAATATTGTCACCCACTGTAACTGAGAAGCCGTCGGTCTTGCTGAGTTTGTTATTTGATCCCAAGAGAATGGACTCTGTTTTACCCAGGTGTAATGATAGTTTGTCATCAGCGAGCCAGGTGCAGATTCTGCCGAGTTCCGAGCTGAGGGTTTTTTCAACCTGTAACTTGTTCTTGTCAGAGACCAGCAGGGCTGAGTCGTGTGCGAACAAGAACAAGTTGCAGTCACAAGCTGACGACATGTCGTTTGCATAAATTAGGAACAGTAGTGGCAGGGCCACCTCAGGGGGTGTGCGAGCAGTGCGGTCGCACAGGGCCTCGCGGGAAGGGGGGCCTCGCACAAAAAAATATTTTTTTTATTTTATTTTTTTATTAAATTTTTTTATTTTTTTATTTAAATTTTTGCGAGGCCCCCCTTCCCGCGAGGCCCTTTTTCATCACAGACCTAAAATCTAGTTTTGCTTATATGCTTATATATTTCACATTAGACACGTTTGTAGAATGTGTCTGACTTGTTCCTGGCTCTGCGGCTCTGCAGACTGCAGATACACTATTGGAGCTCTGGGGCTCTGCAGCAGACATACTATTGGTTTCAATGAAGGGAGGGGTTATATGTGTACAGTCGGCCGGCGTGCGTCAGCTGCGTCTGACTATTTCGCGCGTGCAGCATTGGAGGTTATGCCAGCCAAGACGAAGAGGATGGTCGTTCGGCAGATGGACTGAAGATGAAAGTTGTTGCATGTTAGAAAGTTCAGTCAAGCTAGCCATGTCGGCTTAGCTAAAGGCAGGGACAGCTAGTTAGCTTTAGCTACGTTATAATATCGAGTGCTAACGTGTGGTTCAGTCGGGATAGCCATGTCGGCTAGTAGCTTAGCTAAAGGCTAACTAGCGTTAGCTAACCTAGAGAGAGCGCGTGCAGCATTGTTATGCCAAGATGAAGATGGTCGTTTGGCAGATGAACTTCGTCAACTCCACGCGGTTGTCTCCATCCTCTTGGACGTTTGGTGAGTTTTTAATGCACTCTATTCTATTCCCGCCGTGGAGATATCTCTCTCTCTCTCTCTCTCTCTTGGGCCGGCTAGCTATCGTGGCTACGTTATGTTGGCTAACGTTATGTGGAGCCAGCGGACCGGCTAGCTATCGTAGCTGACGTTCTGTTGGACCAGCGAGCCGGCTAGCTATCGTAGCTAACCTTATGTTGAGCTAGCGGGCCGGCTAGCTATCGTAGCTAATGTTATGTTGAGCTAGCGGGCCGGCTAACTATCGTAGCCAACGTTATGTTGAGCTAGCGGGCCGGCTAGCTGTCGTAGACGTTATGTTGAGCCAAGCGGGCCGGCTAGCTAATGTAGCTAACGTTATAATGAGCCAAGCGGGCCGGCTAGCTAACGTAGCTAACGTTATATTGAGCCAAGCGGGCCGGCTAGCTGTCGTAGCTAATGTTATATTGAGCCAAAGCGGGCCGGCTAGCTAACGTAGCTAACGTTATATTGAGCCAAAGCGGGCCGGCTAGCTAACGTAGCTAACGTTATATTGAGCCAAACGGGCCGGCTAGCTGTCGTAGCTAACGGTGTGTACCTGGTGTCAGTACCTGGCTACTCTATTTGCAGTTAGCCTCCTTAACTGATGTCGGCCGTTGGCTCCTTGCTACTTTGTTTTCTCTGGTATAGATCCTCTTCTCTTTGGATTTAAGTGTTGATCTTTGTCCTTTTGGATCTATGTATATTCATGTTGCCTTTGAAGTTATCTTTTCCTTCTGTTTTGTTCTTCCATTAAAAGTTGAATATCCTTTAGGGGCTCATCTTAGCTGTCTTGCTTATCTCTCTCTCTCTGTCTGGACCACAGAGACCCATCTCTCTCTCTCTCTGTCTGGACCACAGACTCATCTCTCTCTCTCTGGACCACAGACTCTCTCTGTCTGGATCATCACAGACTCTCTCTCTCTCTCTCTCTGAGCATTGCATTGCTTATAGTTGTCAATTGTGTCGGTCAGTTCATTGCAATTTTTCCTTCAGTCACATTTAGTTTTATCCTGCACCTGGCCTAAAACAGGTTGGATGTGCACACAGCTGCTCTACTGTGTTTGTAGCAGAGCAACCATACCTGAAGCCTTGTAAACAAAGACATCAACACTAGAGTGTGTACTTCTATCTACACAGTACAGCCAAAGCATTCCCATTGCTAGGCAAAAACTCCACCTGTTTTCTACACTGCTTCTTCCCTTGCTGGATTTTCTGCATTACTGCGTCTGCCACTTGTACATGTGTGTTGTGGAGAAATGTGTACAGTGTTACAAAGCGATAACACTGTATATTGACTGTAGAACGGGAGCTCTCTCTCGCTCTCTCTTGCTATATGTTGACTGTATCATGCCCAGCCTCGGGCAGCGCTATTATTTAAGAATATGTTGACTGTATGAATTTCAATCTCGCACAGGGCCTCGCATTTCTCCCAGGCGGCCCCGAGTAGCGGTCCTAGTATGCTTCCTTGTGGAACACCACAGCTCACTGTGAGGGGGGGGGGGGGGTAGGGTACCGTTTACCTCCACCATCTGTTCCCTCCCCTCAAGGTAGGATTGCAACGTGATATGTTGTACGTTGCAAACACCTAGTATAGTCTCGTGGCACGCGAAGAAGACGGTCGGTGGTTGGACGATGAGTTGAACTACCTGTGACCAAGAATATTGTGATAAATTGTTTGGGGTATTTAAAGGGGCCAGACACTCATTTGGAAGTTTCAACATATGAAAGGCACGTTACTATTTTGGGGGGAAACAGTTTTGTCTATTACTTCCACTGGGTGTGGGGGGTGTCGCATACTAGACGGGACGCAGTTGGTAAGGGGAAATACAGTGTGCTAATGAATATGTCACTAAAGAGCATCAGCTCTATTTTCAATCTTTCAAAATGTTCTTATGTACCCCAGTTGCTATTGCATGTACTTATTTGTGTTTCATTACATGTATATACATGCTTATCAACTGTTTCGCCTGTTTTATAGCAACACTACTATCACCGACATCCAAGAAGGGAGATCCCCCCCCTTGAACGGCCCTTCTAAGGTTCCTCCCCTCCACATTGCCTGTGGTGCTTTTTTCCTATTGCTAGGTTTTTAGTGAGTTTTTCCTTACCTTCGCGTGGGGTATGTCTGGGAGTGTTGTATTAATTTTATTTATTTATTTTACATTTTATTTGGTATTTCTTGGTGTCATTGTTCTTGATTTATTGTGATGTTTCTTCTTGACTTGTTTAAAGAAGTGTCCGGCCCATGGGGACATTAACGTGTGTTGTCGGGCCTTACAAATACATTTGATTTGATTTGATGCCTGTAAACCTTCCTAGGTTTGTAAATCACAAGGCCCCACTAACCATATCCATCGAACTCAAGGTAGTGTGGCAACCAGTTGGGGACCCCGGCTGGACCCAGTTCCTCCGTGCTCCTGCTGCCCAGTGTTTGTGGAACCCCACCCTCACTAAGCAGGGATAATCTACCCTGCTACATTCTGACGCAGTTGATATATATATGATATAATTAGTTGTGAAGGTAGAACTACTTACAGATGAACAGACGCTCACTACTAAACAATGAAGATACAGCCACACATTTTGAACGAAGGGTTGATAATTGTAAACTCAATGAAAACACTTTCAATAACATTCAGATAAATAAATAGCTTCAACTTATATGTTTCCCCTTTGTTTCTTTCAGGCACAGTTACTGAAAAGTAATGGGAAATGTGTGTAACCATTCCAACCCTGTCTTGTGTGTGTGTGTGTGTGTGCATGCGTGTGTCTGTATGCATGTTGTATGTATGCATATTTGTGTGTGTGTCTGTATGTTTGTGTGTGTGCATGTGTCTGTGTGTGCATGTTGTATTTATGCATGTGTGTGCATCTGTATGTTCGTGTGTGTGCATGTTGTATTTATGCATGTTTGTGTGTGTATGTCTGTATGTGTGTGAGTGTGCATGTTGTATTTATGCATGTGTGTGTCTGTATGTTTGTGTGCGTGAATGTTGTATGTATGTGTGTGTGTGTGTGTGTCTGTATGTTTGTGTGCATGCATGTTGTATTTATGTGTGTGTCTGTATGTTTGTGTGCGTGCATGTTGTAATTATGTGTGTGTGTGTGTGTGCATGTTGTATTTATGCATGTGTGTATGCGTGTCTGTATGTTTGTGTGTGTTTGTATGTTTGTGTGCGTGCATGTTGTATTTATGCATGTGTGTGTCTGTATGTTTGTGTGCATGCATGTTGTATTTCTGTGTGTGTGTCTGTATGTTTGTGTGTGCATGTTGTATTTATGCATGTGTGTGTATGTTTGTGTGTGTGTGTGCATGTTGTAATTATGTATGTGTGTGTGTGTGTCTGTATGTTTGTGTGTGTGCATGTTGTATTTATGCATGTGTGTGTCTGTATGTGTGTGTGGGTATATGTGTGTCTGTATGTTTGTGTGTGTGTGTGTGTGTGTGTGTGTGTGTGTGTGTGTGTGTGTGTGTGTGTGTGTGTGTGTGTGTGTGTGTGTGTGTGTGTGTGATGTCTGCTGGCTGTCAGGAAATGCTCTCATCATTAGGTCGGCTGTCTTGGTGCTGTGGTGGTCGCTAGAAGCCCCAGAGACACACTCACTCACTCACTCAAGGACACACATCAGACAGAAAAACAATACCACTGAGAGAGAGAGACTAGAGAGAGACAGAAAGAGGCATAGAAAGAGGGGTCATAAGAGAGAGGTGGAGACTGGGGAGAGAGAGAGAAATGGACAGATGGGAGAAAGATAGAGGGAGAGTGAGAGAAAGAGAGAGGAGAGAGAGAAAGAGAGAGGGAGGGAGGGAGAGACTGGATAGAGAGACATGGACAGATGGGAAAGAGTGAGAAACTGGAGAGGGAGAACAGTAATGAGAGATGAAGAGAGAGAGAGAGAGAGAGAGAGAGAGAGAGAGAGAGAGAGAGAGAGAGAGAGAGAGAGAGAGAGAGAGAGAGAGAGAGAGAGAGAGAGAGAGAGAGGATATGACACAATGACGATGACAGTTAAATGTTAAACATAAAAAAAAAATAAGAGAAAACGTTTGAAGAAGATAGTGGATAGGGAGGAAGATGACCGGAAAGAAAGAAAGAAAGAAAGAAAGGAAGAAAGAGCGGGAGAGGGAGAGATGGAAGGAGGACAGATGGAGATGGAGGGGTGACGACAGATTTGAAGAGGGAGGTATATAGGGGCGGGGAGACAATGAGACAGAGACACAGAGAGAGCCTTTTACAGTGAGAGGAGGAAGTCCCCTAATAAAAGCTTTCCTGTCTCCCCAAGTGTCCTCGTCTCAGCTGGCTTTTCACTGAGTCCTGCTTGACACCAATTAAACCTGCTCTGGGGCAGACTGGCCCCCCAGGACACACTAGACAGACACACACGCACACGGGGTGGGGGGGGCTGGCTTCCTATGTACCGATTTACTGTAGGGTGAGTGACGCACGAGCTCACACATGCACGTACACATGCACGTACACACGAGTACGGTGTAATAATGTACAAATACTGGATAGTAGGCGTGTAAATGTACAGGTATCCGTACCGAACCGAACAGTTTCAGTGTGTACCGTACCGAACGGCTGTGTAGTGTACCGAACGAATACAACGGTATGTTAACCACTAACGACCGCCCACCGGGGGCTGTTTTTTTCCACAATCTAATATAATTATTATAATTTTTTTCAATTGTTTACAAGTCGATTATTAATTTCAATATAGAATATTCGTTGACAGCCCTACAAGTACAATTAGTTACTGCACACTACATCACCCCTGAGTGGAACATGGAAAGCCAAACTTTCCCCCCACTGTACCGAAAACCCGTACCGAACCTTGACTTCAAAACCGAGGTACGTACCGAACCGTGGTTTTTGTGTACCGTTACACCCCTACTGGATGGTACTGTACAAACCCGTTACATTACATTTCATACTTAAAACTGAAAGGCAAATTAGGTTTCACTCATTTACAGTCACGTCGAGTGTACATACAGAAATAAGCATATCAAATCATAACAATAAGACAGAAAGACGAGGGTAGACAAAAGCAAGGATAACAAATCAATTAAAACGCAACTTCATTGACAAAAGATTGGCGATTTGAAGGTCTTAAAACCCTCCGAGGTCGCCAAACCCGTAGGCGGGTTTACAATTAATGACGCGGCACGGTATAGGCCGCCTTATCTCGGCGGAGAGGATTCTTCAGGAATGCCGAAAACGTTGCGCGATTCAAAAAAAATTTATATTCGTAATTTCTAGTGCTTTGAAATGTTCTCCATCCGTTTCCTTATTTGCACAATTTTTAATACGACTTGTAAATGTGTTAATTATTGTTAACCTGTCCGGCTGTATAGTTTCCCTCGCTGTCTAAAGAACTACAGTAGTGTCCAGGGGCGGACTGGCAACAAAAAGCAGCCCGGGGATTTGCGGTCAAGCGGCCCCCATTTGTCCGAAATAACATATCAAGCTAATCAATCAATCAATCAATCAATCAATCACCAAAAAACAAAACACAATGTGCTAATTTACCTTTGTCAAGTTAATATGCAAAACAATGGGTCTCATTTTCAAATGTTTTTCTTTCATATATTTGTGCGTACAGAACATATCTACTGCAATTACTTTTCAACTTTGTTGTTTGGTCGTCACAAACCTGTTTCCATATTATTCCCTGCAAAAAATAATACCCCTACTCCCCTACTACGCATGCGCAGATTGATGAACCTAGACTCCGTCAATTTGCGCATGTGGAGTTCGGGAGTAGGTGCGGAAAAGTGATTATAGCTCGGCAGAGAAAGTGCCAATCCACTTGGGATTGGTCGCTCCGTGTTCAGGAGACTCAGACGTCTATTGGATCATGTCTCCAGAACCCCCACAGCCCTAGCTACAACCACTTAATGTCAAGGCTCTCATCCACATTCATTCATTTTCTCCCCTCGCTCTCTCCTCCATGAGCTCAATGTAACGCGGAAGTGCAGTGGTCTATGTACAACGATGGCTCTTCACACAAAAACAGAATTTATTTCAACAGCACAATCAAGGTTAACGTTTTTGGATTCAAGTTACAAATCACAAGCCTTAACTTAATGAATCTGCAGAATATTCCCCCCAGTCAAGGCTAGATAAATATCCTTCCTATCCCACCATGCCTATAACCATCAGTTTCAGCAAAGATGGAAGAAAACATCAAATAAACCGAGCTAAAGCACACAGGTGTGTTTAATAAAAAAATTTATGAAATCACGCACCCCATCCTACTAAGAAGGAATGACATCCTTCTCTCTTTCAAAATAGCAAAATAGCTGCCCTCGCTTAGCCGATCCACTTAGCCATTCTGTTTGTAGAACGTTGTCCCTTACTCCCTCGTCTGAACAATACACAATTGCGGTGTCGGCCTTCCATTTTCTTTCATTTTCAATTGTTCAAAATCTTAACTTTATGAAATCGTTCACGGTCAGAAACTCTACATCAGTACATATCCGTCACCATCCATAGATTAGCTAGCTAGAACGAAGGCTATGATGACATTTAGCTTTTAACTCATTCAGTGCCAGCTATTAGTCTTGGCCTTGTAACTAACGTGCCAGGTTTCCATTACATATTTTCACTGTGCGTCACTATGTTTGGAGAGCTATATCTATATTCTATATGATAGCTATGGGGACAATACTATGGTCATTTGACAGTGACTTTCTTCCGTCCAAGATGCAAAAAAGAATTTTTTTTTCATGCATACGTTCGCGCGTTATCCTGTGGTGAATATAAGTATAATTTCAGAGTGATCCGGAATAATTCCTGGGAGGCGAGATATAGGGCGCAACGTGAATTCTACTATAAGCGTTGGCGTTTCTTGCCTGGACACGCTACTATTTCCAAATCAAATGTATATAATAGGTATTATGTTTCATCATGAATGCATGAAGGGGGGGGGGTCGTTTCTGATGCTTTGATTGCCAGTAACGGCATTCATATTGAACACTAAAAACGCTGATCAGCTGGATCGGTATGAAAACATTGCACGATCAAGCTGGAATTGACGTCAGATAGTCCTTACCTCTGATCGAGGGTATTCCAAAAAGAATAGATGTCCATAGATGTACCTAGCTACCAAGAATATGCAAATGGTGCTTGTAGAAGTGGAGCAATATTCCATTTACCTAGGTATAGTGATGCACGATATATCGGCCGCCGATATAATATCGGCCGATATGGCCGTTTTTTTACACATCGGTATCGGTCCGATATCAAGATAGGGCCGATATCCGATATTAAAAAAAAAAAAAAAAAAAAAAATCATATTTTTTTTTTTATTTTCTTTTTTTTTTTTTACATGTTTTGGCCTTAAATAGTTTCAAAATATCAGTCATTTCTGAAAATAAGTTACAAAAGTAAAAAAATTATGCGTTTTGGAAAATAGCTCTTTATTTGATTATCATAAAAAAGTGTTTTCTATACAGAGATATCGACATCGGTAAATATCGGTATCGGCCAGAACAGCAATATTAATATCGGTTATCGGTATCGGCCACAATTTTCACATCGGTGCATCACTACCTAGGTATATATTTTAGGCGGATTTTCACCACGGGTGGAACAGGTTAAGGGTGTAGTGGGTGGTGAGCTGGCTAATCTAGAGGTGGGGGCTGAGAGGAGGATGAGGACAAATCTAGAAGCCATGCTGGAGAACCCCTCCCACCCCATCTATGAGGAGCTAGCCAGAATGAAGAGCACGTTCAGCCAAAGACTCATCGCCCTCCCCGACACACCACAAACCCCCTGGGCCGGTCCTTTATACCGGCAGCCATCAGGCTCTTCAACCAAGGGCTCGGACGGCCGACTCTGCTGCCCGGAGAACTAACGTTGTCAGAACTCGGGAAGTGAGAACTCGACTCATATCCATGTGCACTCATTGTACTATCTTGTATTTTGTACTTTTTATATTGTATCTATAGTATATATCGGACTGTGAAGCTCTGTATCCCCCCCCCCCCCCCCCCCTCATGCTGCTTTGACACCTGAATTTCCCCAAGGGGATTAATAAAGGATCATCTTATTTTATAAAGGTCATAGTGATAGTGTCTTATTTATCACCAGTGATGACACATGTACACAGATGGGCACATGCACACAGACATAAATACTGTACATGCATATTATAGACACATACGCACGGTTCCTTAGTGTACTGTACATAACTTACATAACTTGCATGCTAACGGGTTCAATGTGCCCACATGTTTAGCCTGCCTGCCTGCCTGCCTGCCTGCCTGCCTGCCTGCCTGCCTGCCTGCCTGCCTGCCTGCCTGCCTGCCTGCCTGCCTGCTGTACGTGTCTGTGTTAGTAATGCAGTTCACCGTGTGGGTACTGGGTACATACTGTACAGAGCCTGTTAAAAGCATGCAGACGGACGGAGCTTTCCAGTTGTGTGGCCTTGCAGAGGTCTGAGGAGATGTCGTGGAGAGGGGGCCGAGGGATAAAGGGTCCGGGTTAGCAGATTACAGAGAGCCCAGCACGCCACGCTCCAGGCTTCACCCGGCCTGGCTTCAAAGAGCCTTGAAATCTCTCCAGATCCACTCAGACAAATGATAGTAATAAACAAGTAGACCCCCCCACTCCCCCAAGCGGGAAAACAAACGGGGACTGAACCGTGACCAGCCCGCCCTGCTGCTTGACCGTCTGTTTACCACTTGTTTGTTTGTTTGTTTGTTTACTCAGACACACCAGAGACTGAAGCGGCGGGGGTGGGCTATCTTCACAGAGCCCTGGCTGAGAGGAGTTAAAGGAAAACTCCAACAATTTGGGAAATTAGCTTATTTGCCATCTACCCTGGAGTTAGACAAAAAGATACATACCTTTTTCTTCTCTGTGCATGCAGTAGGAGTAGGAAGACATTGGGAACTAGGCTAATGGAGGAACCTACTTCCAGTGACTGTGGCTAAGCTAGGCTAACGGTGCACGTCTTCCTACTCCTACTGCATGCCCAGAGAAGAAAAAGGTATGTATCTTAACACTCCAACATTTTGAGAACCCTGGAGTTAGACAAGAAGATGCATACCTTTTTCTTCTCTGTGCATGCAGTAGGAGTAGGAAGACGTTTGGAACTAGGCTAATGGAGGAACCTCCAATGTACAGCCCCCACCCACCCACCCCACCCACCCAACCTCCTCCAATGTACAGTTTCTACGTCAAATGTATACACTCTTTTTCTGGACACTTTTGTATCACAAACAGTACTGTATTTGCAAATCTGATATGTCATAAATGTATAGATGTAGCAGTACCGTCTATCTGTATGTCATGTATGTCATATATGTTATGATGAATTGAAAATGGGGGACCCTGATGTAAACAAGACGAAAGTCTTTCTCTGGTCTGCATCCCCTTAACAATTGTATGTATTGAGCTGTACTGTACTCATTCTGCAATCTGTTAATAAACTTTTCAATCAATCAATCAAACCTACTTCCAGTGACTGACGCTAAGCTAGGCTAACGGTGCGTGTCTTCCTACTCCTACTGCATGCACAGAGAAGAAAAAGGGTATGTATCTTCTTATCTAACTCCAGGGTAGATGACAAATAATCTAATTTCCCAAAATGTTGGAGTTTTCCTTTAAGAAAAAAAAAAACTCCAATTACATGTTATTTAGTCCACTCTGGGGTATTATGGAGCGGCGTATTTGATTGGGTCGAGATAAGCCGGACTGTGAGTGAGCCTTAATGACTAGCTGACCAGTCTGTACGGGAAGGACGGGCGTACCTTACTTTACTGTAAGGCACGAGTGTCAATTACACTGGTAATAGTGTTCTCATTAGGCGACTTTGAAGTCGGAAAGCAACTGAACTGGCAGCCGGGGAGATTGGACTGCATGCATGGCAACCCGGTCGTGGACCGTGTGGTGTTCAGCAGGAAACCCTGTAGCGCGGGGTGTGCCTAACGTTACGCAGAGCAGATCTAACGCGCTTCCCCAGCCTTGTGTAGTCGGACATCTTGTCGCCGACCGTTCACCTTGGTCGGCGGCGCGGTCGACCGTTTTCAATAACAATCAAAACTCGTCCGGGTTCGCGCGAGTCAGATAAAAAGATAAAATAAAGGAAAAAAACTCCAAAGTTATCTCGGTGACGGATAAAAACACGCTGGCTCGTTGTTACAAGTGTGTGCCTCGCAAATAACCGTGAACGGGACGAAACGAGCGAGATCCCGGTGAAAGATTCCGAGGGTTCTTTGCCGTCGGGGGGGGGGGGGGGGGGGTCCGATCTGGAGGGAAGATATTCCAGGTACACAAGGTCTCAACCCCAGAGTCTTGGCAGGTATTTGCCAACAGCTCTGTATTGGGGCTAGTTTTTCATCCAAAGACTCTCTGGCTCCTTCACACACTGCGTTGCAGGAGATCTGTCATCGCTCACTTGCGGCGGCGCAGAGCTACGCGCCTTCTACGCGCCTTCTACGCACCTTCTACGGCCCCAGAACCCCACCTCCCCACCCCAGCACTCTCTCTACACAACACCATCAGCACTGGAAGGTGTGGAATTTGACAAGGCGATAACTCACAACCTCATACTGTACCTCGCATGGAATCGTAAAAAGAAAAAGGAGAAGAGGGGGGGGGGGGGGGGGGGGGGGGGGGGGGGGGGGGGGGGGGGGGGGGGGGGGGGGAGAGCCTAAAAGAGGAAGATCAATCGGTCTCTTTTTTTTCCTCTCCTTTCTTTCTTTTATCTCATTTGGCTAAGAGGAAAGCCAGATAAACAGTCTGGTTGAGTCTCTCCAAGGTCAATCCCCCCCCTGCAAAGCCTGGGGTTGGAGTTCCCCTAGACGAGAGAGAGAGAGAGAGAGAGAGAGAGAGAGAGAGAGAGAGAGAGAGAGAGAGAGAGAGAGAGAGAGCGAGAGAGAGAGAGAGAGAGAGGGAAAAAGACAAAGTGAGACAAAGGGAGAGACAGAGAGAGAGAGGAGGGGGAGAGGGAGACAGAGAGGGAGAGAAACAGAGGGAGAGGGAGAGAGCGGGGCGGGAAAGAGAGACAAGGGGGAGAAAGGGGGAGGGAGAGGAGAGAGGGAATGTGTGTAGTGAGAGATACAGTAAGAGAGAGAGAGTTAAAGAGAGAGTTAATGAAAGAATGAGAGATAGAGAGAGAGAGCGAGCGAGCGAGCGAGAGAGAGAGAGAATGTAACATAAATGGTTAAGCCCAGGAGCCATGGTAATGTATGTCCCGGAGCCTCTCCCTCCGACAGATCAATCACACTGATATCAGATTGGTCATGGGAGGAATGTCAACAGCGGCGACCTCCGACCCCGTGTGTGAAGGTGTTACAGTGAAGTGACGACCCCTGCTTCTCCTCACCCTGACCTCCGGGTAGCCCTGCTCTAATGGAGATTTTATGGATGGTGTTTCACTTTATAGAAAGCGGGGGCCTTTACTTCCTGCTCCCAGCGGCCAGATGTGTCGGGGCTGACGTGAGACTAATCAGGCCCTTTATAAGGGTGAGGAAGAGATGATGAAGATGCACGTGGTGCTGAGCAGCATTATACCATTATTGTTATATTGTCAACGTTCATGATGATGATGGTGGTGAGGAGGATGATGATTACGTTGATGATGTTGATGATGATGGTGGTGAGGATGTAGAGAAGAAGAAAAAGAAGATGATGATGATGATGATGATTATGATGATGATGATGATGATGAGGATGATAATGATGGTTGAGATGATGATAATGATGTAAAAGAAGAAAAGAAGAAGATGATGATGATGGTGGTGGTGAGGATGATGATAATGATGATGTAGAAGAAGAAAAAGAAGATGATGATGGTGGTGAGGATGATGATGATGGTTGAGATGATGATGATAATGTAGAAGAAGAAAAAGAAGATGATGATGATGGTGAGGATGACGATGATGGTTGTGATGATGATGTAGAAGAAGAAAAAGATGATGATGGTGGTGAGGATGGCGATGATGGTTGAGATGATGATGATAATGATGATGATGATGATGATGTAGAAGAAGAAAAAGAAGATGATGACGATTTGGCAACGATGGCGAACACAGCGATGACGATTATGATTTCGGTGATGTCAGCAAGCAATGACGCCGGGCTAATGACGATGATGACAGACACTGTGACCCTAACGACCACAGTGACGGCACGGCCACAGCGCTGGCTGTACCCAACGCTTCAAAGCTCTGACCTGAGGCACCGGCATTCTCGCCTGAGAACGTCATGGCTTTCCCCTCCGTCAGACAAAGACAGAGAGTACCCCTAAAACCCTTAAACCCTTTTCCCCCTGGCTCTCGGAGTGTTCAGTGGAGAGAGTGTGGGGTCCCTCGGGTCTGGAGAGAGAGAGAGAGAGAGAGAGAGAGAGAGAGAGAGAGAGAGAGAGCGAGAGAGAGAGAGAGTGTGTGGAGTGTGGAGGAGAGTAGAGATCAGATGTCAGGTCCACCGTGGTCATTTGGCGTGGAGACAGCTGCAGCCACAACTGACAAATCCAGAGAGGCCCCTCACACTGTGGGCAGCCAGGCCCCTCACAGGCCCCTCAACACTGTAGGCACCCAGGCCCCTCACACTGTAGGCACCCAGGCCCCTCACACTGTAGGCACCCAGCACGGGGAAGCACCGGGAATTAACACAACGTCTCGGCTCTCCTCTCCTTGGCTCCTTTTAAGTGAGTGGAGGAGGAGGAGGTTCAGAGCTGGTCCCATACAAGTCCCCACCTTCGAGTCCCAAGACGGAACAAATCCCAGAGATCCAGAGGGTGCTGGTTCTCTCCAGTCTCCCCATCCCAAGTGTAGTATCTCCTCTCCTCTCTTCTCCTCTCCTCTCTTCTTCTCTCCTCTCTTCTCCTCTCCCCTCTTCTCTTCTCTTCTCCTCTCTTCTCCTCTCTTCTCCTCTCTTCTTCTCTCCTCTTCTCCTCTCCTCTTCTCTCTTCTCCTCTCCCC
>NW_028173950.1:0-1000 GCF_963971535.1 Notolepis coatsorum | reverse complement strand
TCAGTTGTGAAAAAAATATCCAAACTTCAAATAACCACACTTTTGACAGTTTTTGGCTTGCCATTTCCCCGACTGCTTTGTTGTTGAATCAAGTCAAATCCTAGGTAAGCGTATATTGTGCGTGTGAACGTTGACATGAAAAAAAAAGGGATTATGATGTAATCTTTTGCGGGCCGGTCAGAATCATCCCGACGCGCTTTCCTGGAAAATCGCTGCGATTGTGTCCAAACCTTCAAAGCGAGGCTGACCTTCAGCAACACCATGCATGGCCGTCGAGGACTCCGTCTCCTCTCTTTAGAAACCCTATTATTCTGCGCTACGGACGCTTCATATCCAGGTCAGTTCACACATTGACTGTACCATAGTAACTGTATAATGTACTGTATCATAGGAACTGTATAATGTACTGCATCATAAGAATTGTATAATGTACTGTGCCATAGGAACTGTATAATGTACTGTATCATAGGAACTGTATAATGTACTGTATCATAGGAACTGTATAATGTACGGTGTCATAGGAACTGTATCATTTACTGTATCATAGTAACTGTATCATTTACTGTATCATAGGAACTGTATAATATACTGTACCTATTAGGAACTGTATAATGTACTGCACCATATGAACTGTATAATTTACTGTATCATATGAACTGTATACTTTACTGTATCATATGGACAGTATAATTTGCTGTACCATAGGAACTGTATAATTTACTGTATCATAGGAACTGTATAATGTACTGTGCCATAGGAACAGTATAATTGACTGTATCATAGGAAGTGTATCATTTACTGTATCATAGGAACTGTATCATTTACTGTATCATATGAACTGTATCATTTACTGTATCATAGTCAATCTATACCAATTGCCAAACTATAGCTTCACCAAGTACCATCTTTTCCGGCTTTCTAAACTGGCATTCCGGCTCCTAATATTTGTTTTGGATTCAATTTCATTGTCGTTGAACGTAATTATTTTGTGGTTGAGTAT
>NW_028173951.1:0-12840 GCF_963971535.1 Notolepis coatsorum | reverse complement strand
GATAGAGAGAGAGAGAGAGAGAGATAGAGAGATAGAGAGAGAGAGAGAGAGAGAGAGAGAGAGAGAGGTTCACTCACTAGGCCTGCTGCTGCTGGAGGAGGGAGAGGCCCGCGGAGGACACAACAACAGACAGGAGACACCAGAGGAGCGCTCGCTACACACACATGACTACACACACACACGCTACACACATGCTACACACACATGACAACCACCTGCCACCGGTCCCAAGTCTGTAAACTCCTGGCGCTGGCAGGTGGAGTGGCGTCTGGTGGTCGCTGCTCGGGGCGCCAACAGAGGACGAGGAACACCACGCCAGCAGTGACGCCACAGATCACTTGTAAAAATTATCTGATTACTGATTAACTAAGTTACTTTGATAATCAAGTAATCAGTAAAGTAACTAGATTACTTTGAGTAACTAGGTTACGAAGTCGTCGTCGTCCCCCTGCTGCTGCCACGACATAAGAATGACAACAGTTTTTTTTTCTTCTTTTTTTTACATAATGCTTTATTGAAAGTGCATAATGTCATAAATCATGATTGGCTGCTCAGACAGGTCATCATGAGACGTCATCAGCCATCAGGCCATATAAGGTCACAGCTGTCCACTGCTCAGGCACTCTAGGACAGTGGTTCCCAAACTAAATAAGATTGAAAATGTATATAATATAATTTTAATTAAAAATGTAATTGTAAAACCGTTGTGTAATATAAAACATGGTATTATAGTTTGTTATTACATGGCGTTTTCACATTCGCCGAAATGCTTGCTTGTGATTGGTCAATAGCCCCCCGACTGCGGTCATTATTTTTCAATAATGACCGCAGATTTTTCAATAATGACCGCAGAGCGCAGCTGTTCGCAATCAAGCCCACTGACACACTGTTTCAGTGCAATTAGACACTGCCGTGCCGGCGATGACAGGGGGCGGAGCGACGAGCGGAGCCAGAACACAGAGGCTGCCCGCAATAATAATAATCACTTTATTTGGGCTGACAGAGCCACAGAACAACTGCGATTTGTCAAATGAATTAGGTATATTGTTAGTAAGTTAGCCATGTAATAAGCGGGATAATGTATAGCCTACTCGGTCATTGTCGCAAAATAATTGACCTTCACTACGTTTAAAACACCTCGGCGCGGCGCCTCGGTATTTTAAACTCCGTTGTCGGTCAATTATTTTGCGACAATGACCTCGTAGGCATACATTATCCCTTACTTATTCTCATGTGTGTGTGGCTGTGTGTGTGCCGTGTCTCCGGTCTAGCTGACTGTACCCCTGGCTCTCTGATCATCAGCATTATGAGATAGTAACTAAATAGTAACGCACAGCCACTTGGAAAAGTAACTGTAATCAGATTACTGGCTTGTAAAAAGTAACAAGTTCGATTACTATTTACTGAAAAAAGTAATCAGATTAGAGTAACTAGTTACTTAGTAAGAGGAAGACCCAAAAACACCTGGAGAAGAGACACTGAGCAGGAACTGGAGACGAGGGGACTGACGTGGAAACAGCTGGAGAGGACGGCTCAAGACAGACGGGGTGGAAACTTTTCATCAATGGCCTGTGTTCCGAAAGGAATAAAAAGCCTACGTAAGTAAGTAGTTACTTAGTAACTAGTTACTGGCATCACTGAACGCCAGCAAAGAGCCGCGTGGAAAGAGGTCAGTGTTTCATTCTCAGAATAAAGAGGAATACACAATTTACACTTACAGATTACACAGTGTAAATGACACAGCCCCAGCTATATATATATATATATATAAAATACAAGTGAACCTTGTATTGTATAGTTGATATACCTATGCATTAAAACAAATCTGATAATAAATGATAATGGTGCATTTATATAACAGCTTTTATCCAAAGCGCTTTACAATTTGTTCCTCCCATTCGACCCGTTCACTCACACATTCACACACCGACGGCGGAGCGACCTGCTCATCGGGAGCAGTTAGGGTTAAGTGTCTTGCTCAAGGACACTTCTTCGACACGCTGCCCAGGAGGAGCTGGAATCTAACCTCTGGATTACCAGACGACCGCTCTACCCCCCCCCCCCCCCCCCCCCCCAGATAATGAGAGCTCAGCACATTGGCACCCTGAGAAATTCCTCCAGGTGACGACGTCACAGAGAGGAGCGCAGGCCTATATTGGGCCTACTCTACTACAGTTGCTATCATCTCTATCTTTAATCTTTCAAAATGTTCAGTTGCTATCACTATCAGCTCTATCTTTAATTTTTCTAAATGTTCAGTTGCTATTGCATGCACTCATCTGTGTTTCACTAAACACATGAGTGCATGCTTACCAACTGTCCGTCTGCAACACTACTATCACCAACATCTAAGAAGGGAGATCCCCCCTTGAATGGCCCTTCTAAGGTTTCTCTCCTCCACACTGGCTGTGGTGAATTTTTTCCCTATTGCTAGGTTTTAGTGAGTTTTTCCTTACCTTCGCGTGGGGTATGTCTGGGAGTGTTGCATTTATTTAAAAATGTTTGGACCTTATGGTGTTCTTGTTTTGTTCTTGACTTATTGTGATGTTTTCTTCTTGACTTGTTTAAAGAAGACGTGTCCGGCCCATGATTTGATTTGAAAATCATTGAGGAACTAGTGTCTGCAGTTCGCAGTTGGTCTGCGTTCCTCTTGGTGATGTCACCCAGAGGACTGTCTCGGGGCGAGCTCTGGAGACACAGAACACGGTGGTGATTATCACACGTCCTCCTCACAACAGAACGACAGGATTAATAAGGTTGACAATTGTCAAAGTGCACCTTTAAAGCAACACCGTTCCTTTAGCTTAGCGTCATTCACTGGAAGTAGCTGTGCCAGTGTAGCCTAGTTCCCAACAGTCACGAAATACACTCCAAATACAACTCCAAAACGTTCCTGTAAACATGTTGTTACCTGTGTATTTACCACATGGGGAAAAAAAGATGATAAAAAATATATACTCTTATAATATATATAAAATATATACTCTTATAATATATATAAAATATATACTTTTTTGCCGAACCACTGCTGCGTGGGCGCAGTGATTTCATCACTGCCCTGTTGTTTTTTGAAAATCGTTTTTTTGTATTTCGTGACTGTCGGGAACTACGCTACACTGACACACCTACTTCCAGTGAATGACGCTAAGCTAGGCTAACGGTGCGGCTGTTCCTTAAGCCTAGAAGAAAAGGGTATGTATCTGCTTGTCTAACTCCAGGGTCGATGGCAAATAAGCTAATTTCCCAAAACTTTGGCGTGTTCCTTTAACTATTTAATTATTGCCATCGCCCATTTGGGTCACTGTCATCTTGTTATCAACCAGGAAACGATTCTCCTTGATGACCCTCCCGGAGCTCGGACAGGAGTAGGTCTGAGGCGCCCAGAAGATGTAGAGCGTAGGGGTCTTGAGGGTGTGTAGTTAGAGACTATTGACCGGAGGTAGGCGGGAGCGGTTCCCTTTGCCGCACGGTATGCCAGGTCAACAGGGGTGTAAAGTACTTGAGTAATTGTACTTTGTTACAATACTTAAGTACTGTTTTTGGGGATTTGTACTTTACTCGAGTATTATTAGGTTTGTATACTTGTACTTTTACTCAATTACATTTCAGAGAAAAAAAACATACTTTTTACTCCTTACATTTAAAATGCAGACCTACAAAGTACACATCTCGCAGGTCCAACCATTTTAATTAGTATATTTGTTTCTCTGGCCGAACTAACGTTAACGTTATTAATCCTGCGGCCGCTCGTTATTTAAAAAGAGCCAATCAAATCCCCATCAATGGAAAATGAACCCGCCCAAACCCATGCTGATTGGTCCTTGTGCAAGACTAGAAAGCGGGGATCTTTTATTAAACACTTGCTATCAGAAGTTGCTTGCTATTTTTAGTACTTAAGTACATTTAAAAGTAGAAACTTTTTTACTTTTACTCAAGTGTGTTTTTAGCCAGCTACTCTGACTTTTATTTGAGTAAGATTTTCAGACGGTACCCATACTTTCACTTAAAGGTCAACCTCCACGTTGTATTTTTGTTCAATAAACAATGTGGACTAGGCCAACAGTGACTTTCATGAAGAATTGGAAAAAAAAGTATTGAAATTGACCCAGTTTTAGCGTTTTTATCAAAACATTTTGTCTGCCCAACACAATCAACATGCACATGCATATTTTAATCAATGGTTTATAACGTGCACGTGTAATGTCGTCACAACAGGTATTGGTCACCAGGGGGCTCACCAGGGGGCGCTGAGAGTCACACAGCTAGTGGCAGGCAGAGAGCCTTGCTACCATAGATATATGCTTGCTACTACTAGCCGAATGGAAATGTATCTGTTTCACCTCACTATTGCTCCGTGATTATAGCCATCCATCCATCTCTAAAGCTAACCACTATTTGTAAAAGCCACAACCACGTTACCATATTTGTAATAATGTAAATCATTGTGTCGTCGTTGTACACATATTGTGTTTATAACGTTAGTAGATAACATAGCTTAGCTTGGTAGCTATTGTGCTAACAACATATCCCGACATCCGGCTCGCTGGCCGGCATGAACGGCCGACCCAAAATGGTTCTCTCCTCTCTGTACACCCCGACCCGTCCCCACGGGTGCCCTGCCGGGGGGCCCATGGACGCGACGGCGGCGGCAGCCGCAGGGCGCCCGAGCCCGCAAAGGCTAGTGTTACACGATAGCTATGAGCTAACTAGCGCTGCGGGCTCGCTGTTGTCGAGTCCACAAGCTTCACTCGGTGCATCAGTCACGAAAGGGGCTATGATGAGCTTGGCAAGCCAGAGTAAAACACAGTTTTCATTCAATCAATCAATAACAACATTAACCAGACTCTCGTTGTGTCTATTATGCTAACGCTAACGTTACCTCATTGTGTCTATTCTACACAGATAGCCTCTCGTGTCTATCTGCTAACGTTAGCATTAGGCTAACTAACGTTACGTCCCTAACCCCCAACAACAAGCGTAACTAATCAGCAATCTTTTTGTCAGACTAAACTCTCCGCTCGGTGGCAAATTGTGTTGATGTCGGTTTTGTTTCATCAATAAATGAGGCAGAATACACAGTGACTGTATCCTTTTTTATTGCACTTGTTTCTTGCTGCAAACATACAAAAGACATCCTACGCGAGACATTAAAGATGGCGGCGTTCTGTTTTCGTTCAGACTCTCCAAACAGTGACGTCACGCGTCTCTCTTCTGACCAATCAGTGGTCTGCAGTTTTTCACGTGTCATTTCTGGAGCTCTCATGCTGATCATCAGCAGCCCTGCCTCCCCACACGGAGACAAACTGAGTACTTTATTTTAGTGGAAAAGCAACATTAGATTCGGCTCATTAATATGCAAGCCACACCTGTTGTGACGTCGGCGTTTGATAAGCTTTTTTGATTCGCGCGTGCATGTTATTCGTGCGTGGACCTTTTTAACTCTTTCAGAGTGGCATTTCCGGTGTCAAATGGAAAAAAATAAATAATGAAATTATATACCAATGATGTAAACTACCCATAATTGATCAGTAGGGTTTAACCTAGAGGTTGGGCTTTAAGTATAATTTCTGGGCGAGTGATAAATTCTCCAAACAAACAATGTGAAAACAAAAGGGTGAGTGCATATTATTAGTAGTGAATAAACTGTGATGCAAGGGGGCAACAGATAAAATCCTGCCTAGGGCAGCCAATTGGTCAGAGCCAGCCCTGTCCTTACCTATGAAAGTTTGAAAACTTCGTGGTGGGTGGTCGAAACGAACTGCAAACTAGAAAATCGTTGCTCATCCGAAGGCTAAAGAGAACAGCATGCCATAAATCAGTTCAGCACACACACCATGGAATATCTGTAAATAAAATACACTATACTCAAGATGTTACGCTTGATTTCAATTTTTTTATATGGATTTGCCATCTATATAAACAACCTTAATTTCTTTTGTTAGTCATAAATGGTTATTTTGTGTAATTCTCCCATTGACTGCAATTCATTCTGCACTTACTCTGCTTCGAGCGCCCTCTGCTGGCCAGAGTAGAGTTGATCCTCCTCTTCCCTATACACCCTCTTTGAATGTAGCAGCACTTCAAATAGTTTTGAACTTTGATGTATGACCAGTGTTAATTTAGTCAACGAAAATGATGACTAAATATGGTCGTCAACGAAGCTTTTTCCCCTGACGACAACGAGACGAGATGTCATGTAAATGGAGATCATGTGACACTAACGTGAATTCATGCAATGTCGTTGACTACAAACGACGACACAAAATGTCGTTTACAAAATAAAACCTTGCCGAAATCTCTCTTGACTAAAACTAAACCTGCCGGCTCCGGGCTGCATTTTTCGCCGTTCATCCGATACACCGTTCTAATGTTGAATTTGGCGTCTTTCGATGGCCACCACATTCAACCAATTGTGTGCTTTGGGTCTCGAGTTACAAGACGATATATCCGGCGAGCGTCATTTGACAGGCCGCTCTGTCAAGTGACCACATCCGACTGTATACGGTCCCGAACTGACCAGTCACCGCTGATGGCGAAAATGATTGACCACCGTTGTAGCCAAGGAGCGTCTGCTCCGAAAGCGATCCCAGACGGGCGGGTGAGAGCGGGGGAAGGTGACGAAGAAGTCCTTTGTCCTGTCCTGACTGAATGAATTGAAGTGAACGGCCATTTTGGATTATCACGCTGAAACTTTTCTAAAAAAAAACAGATTTCCAGTGGGATTTTTATAAACTTTGGACTGTATGACTGACTATACGACTTCAGGCTATGGAACTGTTGTGTTTTCCAGCTCGTACCTCTCATCTGGAACCCACAAACAGGCATCTGGCAACAAGTCTGTCATGCACTTGTCCTAATATACTAACCTACACTATATAGCACTCAACACTCTGATGAACATTGTTACTCAGCTGATAGAGTTGTGCCCTTCCTGATGGCTTGTCGTACAGAACTTGTAAGTCGCTTTGGATAAAAGCGTTTCAGCTAAATGACTAAATGTAAATGTAAATTTAAGTCAACACAAAAGTAAGGAGAAAATATTTTATTTCATTATTCATTATTTCTGTTCCTCTAATACATTAGCACTCAAAGTGATTTTTCTTTATTGTGTTAGCAACTTCAGAATGTTACCTTTCAAAAGGGACCAGACTTATAGCATGTGCTATAAGTATAAAGTATAAAAACAGGGGCGTTTTTAGGGTTAGAAAACATTGGGGGACAACCAATGATGCAGACTGATGAAAATATATACATTTTCTCCCATTTTCCCAAATCAGTCAACATGTCAACATGGAGAATCACAACAAAAAATTCTCTTGCCAGATCCAGCTAGGCAAAGTGATAATGTCTAGTATTTTCTGTACTCTATTTAAAAAATTTCAAAATTGTTTTTCTTTTACTGTAATTTTAACCTGTACTGGATACAGTATTTTATGTTTGTCTGATATTTGCTGAGCTTAATAGCATGACAACTGGGACATGTTTTATTGTGATTCTCCATGTTGAAATGTTGACTGATTTGGTTATATGGAGAGAACATTCTTATTTTCATCAGTCTGCATCATTGATTTGGGTATATGGAGAGAAAATGTTATTTTTTCATCAGTCTGCATCATTGATTTGTGTACCGGTATATGTAGATAAATAAATTATATTTTCATCAGTCTACAGCATTGGTCTTGTGTAGTGTTTGGTGAATTTATTGTATATTTTCACATTCTCTGCGTACTTCACTTACAGTACTCTAATCACTGAGAAGTAGAATTGATAAATGTGTTTTAGGTTAAGCACAGGAGTGTGTGTAACTGGTTCAAACAGAATTAAGTCATATGAAACGTGTGTTTCATATGGTGACAAAATGTAGTTTTTATAAATTAGTGTATGGTTTTGACAAGTGTTTAATTTAGCAAAGGATCTGAGGTGTTCTGATAATTGTGTGTGTGGTTGTGCTAATTGTGTGTTTTGAAACACCGGGCCCCGTTTTCAAAATCATGCTTAAGCAATCGAAAAAAAACTGTATTGTGTGTTTCATTATATACATATGTTTCAGTCTTCTCATAAAAAAAATATTAGATTTTTGGGTCTTTTCCTGTCTTTGGTCCGCTTTGCATTCACATCTCAAATGAACCGCAGCAGGGTTCACTTGCAAGAGTGAATGAGCTTTCACACCACCCCAAACCAACCGGACTATCCGAGGAAATGAACCAAGGTTCGATTAAAGCTTAATATAGTTTATCACAGTATCATGAGCATGTCTTTGTCAGTGGACACTGGACATGGGTATGGATGGCTCCAGGTGCTGCTGCGTTAAAGTGCACATCTTCAATACCTATCTGTACTATTTAAAAGCACAGTGCAGGACACACTCAAAGGTTATCGCACCTCAGAGATGGCAGTGTGGACATGTATGACAGGAGAAAGGCCATATGTAATGGCCTTTGGATTGAGGAACATACTACCAGCCAAAGGAGGAAGCAGAAAAGGATGGACGAGTATGTAGTTGAGTCATCTTGTGGCACAAGCTCAGACCTCAGCTCAGGAGATCAGCTGAGACAGAGACTGTTCTATCCAGTCGTCGACAGAATGCTGCAAGAGCATGAGAGCAGATTCTCATGAGTTGGATAACAACTTATGAGAGGCATACAGGCATGTTATCCAGCCTCAGACCAGTTTCTCTCGGTGGAATTGCTGCAACCCCTCGCCACACATTACAATATCCAACTATTGCCAGAGGAGATCACAGTTGCAAAGTGTTTCCTGGTCAGGACAGGCAGAGATGCAGTCCCTACTATCCAAAGTGTCTTTTCCCTCCTGGATGATAATAATAATAATAATGCATTTGATTTATAAGGCGCCTTTCAGGACACTAAAAAAAAGTCCACAAATCGGTGAATGAAAAAATTATAGGATCAAATGAAAACTACTTACTAAAAATTGATGTTTAAAAGTACTAAAAACCAACAAAAAATACCAAACACTAACAAACATTCAGCACAGACAATGGGGGTGCTGCCATAAAAAAAAAAAAAAAAAAAAAATTTAAAGGTCCGGGGCTAGGAGAAAAACATCCGGGGCTAAAGCCCCGGAAGCCCAGGGCTAACGACGCCACTGTTGCCCAATCCTTAACACTTTCAGAGCCGGCCGTGTTTTCCTTTTTACCCCCTTGAATGCCCAGCAACCACTTCAATGTTAACGTTAATATCGCCTAATCTATGTTTTAAATTATGGCTATGTGTCTAATCTGCCCGTCGCATTATCAATGACCCATTTCCAGTCAACATTGTCGAAGCGGATTGTTTTTTTATCGGTTCATTTCCGTTTTATAGCATTTTGAAAAGCCCTCGTTTTCAAGAAGAAAAAAAAAATCCCTGATAAACGCTGATGTACTGTAATATTCTAGAACGTTGTCATTGTTCGGCCTATTTATGAATCGTTTTCAAATAGACGCTAGATTATCGATAGTAAATGTGTACGTATGCACGCGGCACGCAAGCTGTTTTTTTTTTTTTTTTTTATTTGAACGGGACAATGCAAAATTAATGAACACTGTGGAGTGTAAAAATTGCCGGATTTAGCACGAGGCTAATTTCCATCCGTTGTCCCCAAACATAAAAAACAGGACTCATAGAAACAGTAAGAAATGTACAAATACATAAAAACAGGACACATAAAAACAGTAAAAAAATGTACAAATACATAACAGCATGTCACATGTGTTCACATGACTGGTTGGACTTCAGCCATTTTTTTAGTTGCCCTCTAAAAGAAGCAAGGGTGGGGCTTTCCCTTATGGAAATGGGGAAACTGTTCCATGTTTGACTGCCTTTTATGGACAGGACGTTTTGGCCAAACGTGGTCAGTATACGTTGGACCATGCAGTCACCTCTGGTGTCTGACCTGGTGCAGAGTCCAGTGTTTCTTTTTTTGTAGATGAATTCCTGTACAGGAGGGGGAGCTAGTCCATGTAGGCATTTGTAGATGAAACGAGAGCTTTTTTAGACTTTGAAATTTTCAAAGCTCAAAAAGCTATATTGTTTCAAAATATTGCAATGGTGGTATGCCAATGGTTTCCTTGCAAATACCTTGATGGCTCTATGATAAAGCTGTTCGATGTGTTTCATGAGAGTGACACCAGCAAATGACCAGTTTGTGAAGCAGTATTCAATATGTGAGAATATCATGCAATGAAGATACGTTTTTCAACTGTCAAACGTTTTTCAACTGTTAAAAAAGGCCGGATTTGTCTAAAATTAACTAAATTAAAATGTATTTTGCGTTTCACTTTTTTGACATGTTTCTTAAAGGATAGGTTCGAGTCCAAGATGATGCCGAGGTACTTGAAATGGGAAACCAATTCCAGTTCCCCCCCCCCCCCCCCCAGAAACACATTAGATCTTGTGATTCTGACTGGTCGTTTGCTGAACATCATGCATACAGTTTTTTTTGTATTTAGCAGTAGGCATGAGTTTTGCAACCAGTGTTGGACCTTGTTCATTGCAATTTTATTAACAGATCGCAGAATGGGTACAATACTGTACGGCTCAATACACACAATTGTTAAGGGGATGCAGACCAGAGAAAGACTTTCGTCTTGTTTACATCATCAGGGTCCCCCATTTTCAATTCATAATGAATTGTAAGTAAGGGTGCAACTTGCTCCGTGCAATCCATTCTTTGTGGATTTAGCCCTCAGTGTAACTAAAATGTAAAATAGCTGATGAAATGAACACTGCGTATGACGTATATCATGCCAGTTAGGGTACCTTATGTATACCTAAGAGGGGACCTAAAAGATTTTGCACTAAGTTCTCTTTTACCTCTATATTTATTTCACTCATACATTAACTTCTTTAGCTACTGTTTATATTGTATATAGTCCTGTATATTGTGTGTACAGACATCGTGTCCCATATGTTACTTTATGTTTATAGTGTCATATTATGTTACTTTATGTTTATATTAGATCTTTTTTTATATACACCGTGGGAAGGGGGAAACACAATTTAATTTCTCTGTATGTCTTGCACATTATGGGAAGTGACAATAAAGCTGACTTCTACTTTGATACTGCACCTGTGTATACTGTATACTTTGCTTACTCATAGTATACAGGATATTCAGAAGTGTTATTGACCATATTTATTGTAACATATACTATAACAGATAGGGCATACAGACCCTCATCTGCACGTTTAATCACTGCCTACTCGCTCATATGCTTATATTTAATTACGTATATTATACTGCTTGTTTTTTTTTTGTACTACTACTTTCTTGTCTTCTACTGTTACCCTGCCCCATACCACCCCCCCCCCCCCCCCCCCATGCTGCTATGACGCCTGAATTCTCCTCAAGGGGATCAATAAAGGAATATCTTAATATTATACCATCGACCTCCTCTATTTGTTTTTCCAAGCCCATGCTGCAGTTAGGCTTCAGGCTCAGACTTCAGGGTGTGTAGCCGCTCAGGAGACACCTGACAACAACGTTGATTTCATTTTGACCGGGCTGATTGGAAATGTTAAGTACACGTTGCAACCTATAATCATTTCCCCACGTTCGCTCCGTCGAAACCAAGGTATTCTCACATCTCCACTCTCACAGAATCAGATGTCATTTTTCTTACCGGAAAAACGAGCGCTTCCTTTCCTCACATGGTCTCCTCCTCGTGTCGAGGGACCTTCCCCTCCTGGGACCCCCGAGGGCCGCTTCCCAACGCGAGGTTAAATCAAGTTCCCTCCAAACTTTTCCTCTAAATATTACAATTATAGCGCTGGCTTGCCGTCGCCGGGGGAACGGGAGATGAGTCCTCGCTTTGACCGGCCAGATGTTTCTGCAGCGAGCAACAACTGTCCCGTCGTCCTCTGGAGGCCCTGGTCTCGTGCCACTCAGCTGGTCTCGTGCCACTCAGCTGTGCCCAAACACATGGGCACAACCAACGGAGGCCCCGGACAATACAACCTGCCAGCGGCTACAGATCCTCATCTCGAGCGTTCCGATGCAGACTTAAGTTTCATAGAATTGGGATAATATCTAAGATGGAATAATTCAGTTAATAATGTCAATATTAATGTTCCACTCCTTGCCAAATAGGTCACCTGTTGGTTCTTTCACGCTTTCGATATTATGTGCCAAAAGAATGACCTACACATTTCAAATAAATAGTAAAAAAAAAATTAAAGAGCTGGCAGACTCTTCCAACTACCTTGAAGAGTGTGACAAGGAAAGGATTAAAGGGGAACTATCTTATAAATGGCCTTTTTCAGTGTTTAGAATTGTTTCCTAGCTATGTGGACTTATATTAATATGATCTATGTCTCTAATTCTCATATTCTCAATTCTTCCAATTCTCCTCTCACAATATTCACCCTCACTGAACTGAGTCATCTGAAAATGTGCTGATTTGTGATGTCAGAGAGACTCAGCTGCATGAGTCTCCACACACTCCACACAGTTCCCACAGAGGTTTAGGAGCCCAGGCTCAAAACGGCTTAAGATCTTGAGGTAGAAAAATGCTGTTTTTGAGGACTTCATTAGAAATACAAAACAATGAATAAAAAAAAAATAAAAAATTACAGAGGTGTTCCATAAACTCACAGGAATTGTGTAAAAGTGCCCAAATAGTGAAAGAAATAGTAAAATAGTTCCCCTTTAAGTTCTATTTACTTTATCGAATCTGTTTATTTCATTTTAGTATTTTTTTTGTTGTTGTCGAAAAAGGCCGGGCTCTCTTCACGGTGTCCCAGTTATCAAGGCAATATGAGCCAAATCTGTTTCGGAAACTTGTGTGTCATGGAAGAGATGGCGGAGAGGCGAACAGATGGGATAAATTAATTAGCC
>NW_028173952.1:0-13616 GCF_963971535.1 Notolepis coatsorum | reverse complement strand
GGTTAACTAAACTAGAGGAGGACACAGAGTGTTCAGGGTTAACTAAACTAGAGGAGGACACAGAGTGTTCAGGGTTAACTAAACTAGAGGAGGACACAGAGTGTTCAGGGTTAACTAAACTAGAGGAGGACACAGAGTGTTCAGGGTTAACTAAACTAGAGCCAGGAGGACACAGAGTGTTCAGGGTTAACTAAACTAGAGGAGGACACAGAGTGTTCAGGGTTAACTAAACTAGAGGGGGACACAGAGTGTTCAGGGTTAACTAAACTAGAGGAGGAGGACACAGAGTGTTCAGTGTTAACTAAACTAGAGGAGGACACAGAGTGTTCAGGGTTAACTAAACTAGAGGAGGAGGACACAGAGTGTTCAGGGTTAACTAAACTAGAGGAGGACACAGAGTGTTCAGGGTTAACTAAACTAGAGGAGGACACAGAGTGTTCAGGGTTAACTAAACTAGAGGAGGAGGACACAGAGTGTTCAGGGTTAACTAAACTAGATGAGGAGGACACAGAGTGTTCAGGGTTAACTAAACTAGAGGAGGAGGACACAGAGTGTTCAGGGTTAACTAAACTAGAGGAAGACACAGAGTGTTCAGGGTTAACTAAACTAGAGGAGGACACAGAGTGTTCAGGGTTAACTAAACTAGAGGAGGAGGACACATAGTGTTCAGGGTTAACTAAACTAGAGGAGGACACAGAGTGTTCAGGGTTAACTAAACTAGAGGAGGACACAGCGTGTTCAGGGTTAACTAAACTAGAGGAGGAGGACACAGAGTGTTCAGGGTTAACTAAACTAGAGGAGGAGGACACAGAGTGTTCAGGATTAACTAAACTAGAGGAGGAGGACACAGAGTGTTCAGGGTTAACTAAACTAGAGGAGGAGGACACAGAGTGTTCAGGGTTAACTAAACTAGAGGAGGACACAGAGTGTTCAGGGTTAACTAAACTAGAGGAGGAGGACACATAGTGTTCAGGGTTAACTAAACTAGAGGAGGACACAGAGTGTTCAGGGTTAACTAAACTAGAGGAGGAGGACACATAGTGTTCAGGGTTAACTAAACTAGAGGAAGACACAGAGTGTTCAGGGTTAACTAAACTAGAGGAGGACACAGAGTGTTCAGGGTTAACTAAACTAGAGGAGGATGACACATAGTGTTCAGGGTTAACTAAACTAGAGGAGGACACAGAGTGTTCAGGGTTAACTAAACTAGAGGATGACACAGCGTGTTCAGGGTTAACTAAACTAGAGGAGGAGAACACAGAGTGTTCAGGGTTAACTAAACTAGAGGAGGAGGACACAGAGTGTTCAGGGTTAACTAAACTAGAGGAGGAGGACACAGAGTGTTCAGGGTTAACTAAACTAGAGGAGGAGGACACAGAGTGTTCAGGGTTAACTAAACTAGAGGAGGACACAGAGTGTTCAGGGTTAACTAAACTAGAGGAGGATGACACAGAGTGTTCAGGGTTAACTAAACTAGAGGAGGACACAGAGTGTTCAGGGTTAACTAAACTAGAGGAGGAGGACACAGAGTGTTCAGGGTTAACTAAACTAGAGGAGGAGGACACAGAGTGTTCAGGGTTAACTAAACTAGAGGAGGAGGACACAGAGTGTTCAGGGTTAACTAAACTAGAGGAGGACACAGAGTGTTCAGGGTTAACTAAACTAGAGGAGGACACAGAGTGTTCAGGGTTAACTAAACTAGAGGAGGACACAGAGTGTTCAGGGTTAACTAAACTAGAGGAGGACACATAGTGTTCAGGGTTAACTAAACTAGAGCCAGGAGGACACAGAGTGTTCAGGGTTAACTAAACTAGAGCCAGGAGGACACAGAGTGTTCAGGGTTAACTAAACTAGAGGAGGACACAGAGTGTTCAGGGTTAACTAAACTAGAGGAGGAGGACACAGAGTGTTCAGGGTTAACTAAACTAGAGGAGGACATAGAGTGTTCAGGGTTAACTAAACTAGAGGAGGAGGACACAGAGTGTTCAGGGTTAACTAAACTAGAGGAGGACACAGAGTGTTCAGGGTTAACTAAACTAGAGGAGGAGGACACAGAGTGTTCAGGGTTAACTAAACTAGAGGAGGAGGACACAGAGTGTTCAGGGTTAACTAAACTAGAGGAGGATGACACATAGTGTTCAGGGTTAACTAAACTAGAGGAGGACACAGAGTGTTCAGGGTTAACTAAACTAGAGGAGGACACAGAGTGTTCAGGGTTAACTAAACTAGAGGAGGACACAGAGTGTTCAGGGTTAACTAAACTAGAGGAGGACACAGAGTGTTCAGGGTTAACTAAACTAGAGCCAGGAGGACACAGAGTGTTCAGGGTTAACTAAACTAGAGGAGGACACAGAGTGTTCAGGGTTAACTAAACTAGAGGGGGACACAGAGTGTTCAGGGTTAACTAAACTAGAGGAGGAGGACACAGAGTGTTCAGTGTTAACTAAACTAGAGGAGGACACAGAGTGTTCAGGGTTAACTAAACTAGAGGAGGAGGACACAGAGTGTTCAGGGTTAACTAAACTAGAGGAGGACACAGAGTGTTCAGGGTTAACTAAACTAGAGGAGGACACAGAGTGTTCAGGGTTAACTAAACTAGAGGAGGACACATAGTGTTCAGGGTTAACTAAACTCGAGGAGGAGGACACAGAGTGTTCAGGGTTAACTAAACTAGAGGAGGAGGACACAGAGTGTTCAGGGTTAACTAAACTAGAGGATGACACAGAGTGTTCAGGGTTAACTAAACTAGAGGAGGACACAGAGTGTTCAGGGTTAACTAAACTAGAGGAGGACACAGAGTGTTCAGGGTTAACTAAACTAGAGGAGGACACATAGTGTTCAGGGTTAACTAAACTAGAGGAGGAGGACACATGGTGTTCAGGGTTAACTAAACTAGAGGAGGACACAGAGTGTTCAGGGTTAACTAAACTAGAGGAGGAGGACACAGAGTGTTCAGGGTTAACTAAACTAGAGGAGGACACAGAGTGTTCAGGGTTAACTAAACTAGAGGAGGAGGACACAGAGTGTTCAGGGTTAACTAAACTAGAGGAGGAGGACACAGAGTGTTCAGGGTTAACTAAACTAGAGGAGGAGGACACAGAGTGTTCAGGGTTAACTAAACTAGAGGAGGACACAGAGTGTTCAGGGTTAACTAAACTAGAGGAGGACACAGAGTGTTCAGGGTTAACTAAACTAGAGGAGGACACAGAGTGTTCAGGGTTAACTAAACTAGAGGAGGACACAGAGTGTTCAGGGTTAACTAAACTAGAGCCATGATGACACAGAGTGTTCAGGGTTAACTAAACTAGAGGAGGACACAGAATGTTCAGGGTTAACTAAACTAGAGGGGGACACAGAGTGTTCAGGGTTAACTAAACTAGAGGAGGACACAGAGTGTTCAGGGTTAACTAAACTAGAGGAGGAGGACACAGAGTGTTCAGGGTTAACTAAACTAGAGGAGGAGGACACAGAGTGTTCAGGGTTAACTAAACTAGAGGAGGACACAGAGTGTTCAGGGTTAACTAAACTAGAGGAGGACACAGAGTGTTCAGGGTTAACTAAACTAGAGGAGGAGGACACAGAGTGTTCAGGGTTAACTAAACTAGAGGAGGACACAGAGTGTTCAGGGTTAACTAAACTAGAGGAGGACACAGAGTGTTCAGGGTTAACTAAACTAGAGTAGGACACAGAGTGTTCAGGGTTAACTAAACTAGAGGAGGACACAGAGTGTTCAGGGTTAACTAAACTAGAGGAGGAGGACACATAGTGTTCAGGGTTAACTAAACTAGAGGAGGACACAGAGTGTTCAGGGTTAACTAAACTAGAGGAGGACACAGAGTGTTCAGGGTTAACTAAACTAGAGGAGGACACAGAGTGTTCAGGGTTAACTAAACTAGAGGAGGAGGACACAGAGTGTTCAGGATTAACTAAACTAGAGGAGGACACAGAGTGTTCAGGGTTAACTAAACTAGAGGAGGACACAGAGTGTTCAGGGTTAACTAAACTAGAGGAGGACTCAGAGTGTTCAGGGTTAACTAAACTAGAGGAGGACACAGAGTGTTCAGGGTTAACTAAACTAGAGGAGGACACAGAGTGTTCAGGGTTAACTAAACTAGAGGAGGAGGACACAGAGTGTTCAGGGTTAACTAAACTAGAGGAGGACACATAGTGTTCAGGGTTAACTAAACTAGAGGAGGACACAGAGTGTTCAGGGTTAACTAAACTAGAGGAGGACACAGAGTGTTCAGGGTTAACTAAACTAGAGGAGGACACAGAGTGTTCAGGGTTAACTAAACTAGAGGAGGAGGACACAGAGTGTTCAGGGTTAACTAAACTAGAGGAGGACACAGAGTGTTCAGGGTTAACTAAACTAGAGGAGGAGGACACAGAGTGTTCAGGGTTAACTAAACTAGAGGAGGACACAGAGTGTTCAGGGTTAACTAAACTAGAGTAGGACACAGAGTGTTCAGGGTTAACTAAACTAGAGGAGGACACAGAGTGTTCAGGGTTAACTAAACTAGAGGAGGAGGACACATAGTGTTCAGGGTTAACTAAACTAGAGGAGGACACAGAGTGTTCAGGGTTAACTAAACTAGAGGAGGACACAGAGTGTTCAGGGTTAACTAAACTAGAGGAGGACACAGAGTGTTCAGGGTTAACTAAACTAGAGGAGGAGGACACAGAGTGTTCAGGATTAACTAAACTAGAGGAGGACACAGAGTGTTCAGGGTTAACTAAACTAGAGGAGGACACAGAGTGTTCAGGGTTAACTAAACTAGAGGAGGACTCAGAGTGTTCAGGGTTAACTAAACTAGAGGAGGACACAGAGTGTTCAGGGTTAACTAAACTAGAGGAGGACACAGAGTGTTCAGGGTTAACTAAACTAGAGGAGGAGGACACAGAGTGTTCAGGGTTAACTAAACTAGAGGAGGACACATAGTGTTCAGGGTTAACTAAACTAGAGGAGGACACAGAGTGTTCAGGGTTAACTAAACTAGAGGAGGACACAGAGTGTTCAGGGTTAACTAAACTAGAGGAGGACACAGAGTGTTCAGGGTTAACTAAACTAGAGGAGGAGGACACAGAGTGTTCAGGGTTAACTAAACTAGAGGAGGACACAGAGTGTTCAGGGTTAACTAAACTAGAGGAGGAGGACACAGAGTGTTCAGGGTTAACTAAACTAGAGGAGGACACAGAGTGTTCAGGGTTAACTAAACTAGAGGAGGAGGACACAGAGTGTTCAGGGTTAACTAAACTAGAGGAGGAGGACACAGAGTGTTCAGGGTTAACTAAACTAGAGGAGGAGGACACAGAGTGTTCAGGGTTAACTAAACTAGAGGATGACACAGAGTGTTCAGGGTTAACTAAACTAGAGGAGGACACAGAGTGCCCAGGGTTAACTAAACTAGAGGAGGAGGACACATAGTATTCAGGGTTAACTAAACTAGAGGAGGACACAGAGTGTTCAGGGTTAACTAAACTAGAGGAGGACACAGAGTGTTCAGGGTTAACTAAACTAGAGGAGGAGGACACAGAGTGTTCAGGGTTAACTAAACTAGAGGAGGAGGACACAGAGTGTTCAGGGTTAACTAAACTAGATGAGGAGGACACAGAGTGTTCAGGGTTAACTAAACTAGAGGAGGAGGACACAGAGTGTTCAGGGTTAACTAAACTAGAGGAAGACACAGAGTGTTCAGGGTTAACTAAACTAGAGGAGGACACAGAGTGTTCAGGGTTAACTAAACTAGAGGAGGAGGACACATAGTGTTCAGGGTTAACTAAACTAGAGGAGGACACAGAGTGTTCAGGGTTAACTAAACTAGAGGAGGACACAGCGTGTTCAGGGTTAACTAAACTAGAGGAGGAGGACACAGAGTGTTCAGGGTTAACTAAACTAGAGGAGGAGGACACAGAGTGTTCAGGGTTAACTAAACTAGAGGAGGAGGACACAGAGTGTTCAGGGTTAACTAAACTAGAGGAGGAGGACACAGAGTGTTCAGGGTTAACTAAACTAGAGGAGGACACAGAGTGTTCAGGGTTAACTAAACTAGAGGAGGACACAGAGTGTTCAGGGTTAACTAAACTAGAGGAGGAGGACACAGAGTGTTCAGGGTTAACTAAACTAGAGGAGGAGGACACATAGTGTTCAGGGTTAACTAAACTAGAGGAGGACACAGAGTGTTCAGGGTTAACTAAACTAGAGGAGGACACAGAGTGTTCAGGGTTAACTAAACTAGAGGAGGAGGACACAGAGTGTTCAGGGTTAACTAAACTAGAGGAGGAGGACACAGAGTGTTCAGGGTTAACTAAACTAGATGAGGAGGACACAGAGTGTTCAGGGTTAACTAAACTAGAGGAGGAGGACACAGAGTGTTCAGGGTTAACTAAACTAGAGGAAGACACAGAGTGTTCAGGGTTAACTAAACTAGAGGAGGACACAGAGTGTTCAGGGTTAACTAAACTAGAGGAGGAGGACACATAGTGTTCAGGGTTAACTAAACTAGAGGAGGACACAGAGTGTTCAGGGTTAACTAAACTAGAGGAGGACACAGCGTGTTCAGGGTTAACTAAACTAGAGGAGGAGGACACAGAGTGTTCAGGGTTAACTAAACTAGAGGAGGAGGACACAGAGTGTTCAGGGTTAACTAAACTAGAGGAGGAGGACACAGAGTGTTCAGGGTTAACTAAACTAGAGGAGGAGGACACAGAGTGTTCAGGGTTAACTAAACTAGAGGAGGACACAGAGTGTTCAGGGTTAACTAAACTAGAGGAGGACACAGAGTGTTCAGGGTTAACTAAACTAGAGGAGGAGGACACAGAGTGTTCAGGGTTAACTAAACTAGAGGAGGAGGACACAGAGTGTTCAGGGTTAACTAAACTAGATGAGGAGGACACAGAGTGTTCAGGGTTAACTAAACTAGAGGAGGAGGACACAGAGTGTTCAGGGTTAACTAAACTAGAGGAAGACACAGAGTGTTCAGGGTTAACTAAACTAGAGGAGGACACAGAGTGTTCAGGGTTAACTAAACTAGAGGAGGAGGACACATAGTGTTCAGGGTTAACTAAACTAGAGGAGGACACAGAGTGTTCAGGGTTAACTAAACTAGAGGAGGACACAGCGTGTTCAGGGTTAACTAAACTAGAGGAGGAGGACACAGAGTGTTCAGGGTTAACTAAACTAGAGGAGGAGGACACAGAGTGTTCAGGGTTAACTAAACTAGAGGAGGAGGACACAGAGTGTTCAGGGTTAACTAAACTAGAGGAGGAGGACACAGAGTGTTCAGGGTTAACTAAACTAGAGGAGGACACAGAGTGTTCAGGGTTAACTAAACTAGAGGAGGAGGACACATAGTGTTCAGGGTTAACTAAACTAGAGGAGGACACAGAGTGTTCAGGGTTAACTAAACTAGAGGAGGAGGACACAGAGTGTTCAGGGTTAACTAAACTAGAGGAAGACACAGAGTGTTCAGGGTTAACTAAACTAGATGAGGACACAGAGTGTTCAGGGTTAACTAAACTAGAGGAGGATGACACATAGTGTTCAGGGTTAACTAAACTAGAGGAGGACACAGAGTGTTCAGGGTTAACTAAACTAGAGGATGACACAGCGTGTTCAGGGTTAACTAAACTAGAGGAGGAGAACACAGAGTGTTCAGGGTTAACTAAACTAGAGGAGGAGGACACAGAGTGTTCAGGGTTAACTAAACTAGAGGAGGAGGACACAGAGTGTTCAGGGTTAACTAAACTAGAGGAGGAGGACACAGAGTGTTCAGGGTTAACTAAACTAGAGGAGGACACAGAGTGTTCAGGGTTAACTAAACTAGAGGAGGATGACACAGAGTGTTCAGGGTTAACTAAACTAGAGGAGGACACAGAGTGTTCAGGGTTAACTAAACTAGAGGAGGAGGACACAGAGTGTTCAGGGTTAACTAAACTAGAGGAGGAGGACACAGAGTGTTCAGGGTTAACTAAACTAGAGGAGGAGGACACAGAGTGTTCAGGGTTAACTAAACTAGAGGAGGACACAGAGTGTTCAGGGTTAACTAAACTAGAGGAGGACACAGAGTGTTCAGGGTTAACTAAACTAGAGGAGGACACAGAGTGTTCAGGGTTAACTAAACTAGAGGAGGACACATAGTGTTCAGGGTTAACTAAACTAGAGCCAGGAGGACACAGAGTGTTCAGGGTTAACTAAACTAGAGCCAGGAGGACACAGAGTGTTCAGGGTTAACTAAACTAGAGGAGGACACAGAGTGTTCAGGGTTAACTAAACTAGAGGAGGAGGACACAGAGTGTTCAGGGTTAACTAAACTAGAGGAGGACATAGAGTGTTCAGGGTTAACTAAACTAGAGGAGGAGGACACAGAGTGTTCAGGGTTAACTAAACTAGAGGAGGACACAGAGTGTTCAGGGTTAACTAAACTAGAGGAGGAGGACACAGAGTGTTCAGGGTTAACTAAACTAGAGGAGGAGGACACAGAGTGTTCAGGGTTAACTAAACTAGAGGAGGATGACACATAGTGTTCAGGGTTAACTAAACTAGAGGAGGACACAGAGTGTTCAGGGTTAACTAAACTAGAGGAGGACACAGAGTGTTCAGGGTTAACTAAACTAGAGGAGGACACAGAGTGTTCAGGGTTAACTAAACTAGAGGAGGACACAGAGTGTTCAGGGTTAACTAAACTAGAGCCAGGAGGACACAGAGTGTTCAGGGTTAACTAAACTAGAGGAGGACACAGAGTGTTCAGGGTTAACTAAACTAGAGGGGGACACAGAGTGTTCAGGGTTAACTAAACTAGAGGAGGAGGACACAGAGTGTTCAGTGTTAACTAAACTAGAGGAGGACACAGAGTGTTCAGGGTTAACTAAACTAGAGGAGGAGGACACAGAGTGTTCAGGGTTAACTAAACTAGAGGAGGACACAGAGTGTTCAGGGTTAACTAAACTAGATGAGGACACAGAGTGTTCAGGGTTAACTAAACTAGAGGAGGAGGACACAGAGTGTTCAGGGTTAACTAAACTAGATGAGGAGGACACAGAGTGTTCAGGGTTAACTAAACTAGAGGAGGAGGACACAGAGTGTTCAGGGTTAACTAAACTAGAGGAAGACACAGAGTGTTCAGGGTTAACTAAACTAGAGGAGGACACAGAGTGTTCAGGGTTAACTAAACTAGAGGAGGAGGACACATAGTGTTCAGGGTTAACTAAACTAGAGGAGGACACAGAGTGTTCAGGGTTAACTAAACTAGAGGAAGACACAGAGTGTTCAGGGTTAACTAAACTAGAGGAGGACACAGAGTGTTCAGGGTTAACTAAACTAGAGGAGGATGACACATAGTGTTCAGGGTTAACTAAACTAGAGGAGGACACAGAGTGTTCAGGGTTAACTAAACTAGAGGATGACACAGCGTGTTCAGGGTTAACTAAACTAGAGGAGGAGAACACAGAGTGTTCAGGGTTAACTAAACTAGAGGAGGAGGACACAGAGTGTTCAGGGTTAACTAAACTAGAGGAGGAGGACACAGAGTGTTCAGGGTTAACTAAACTAGAGGAGGAGGACACAGAGTGTTCAGGGTTAACTAAACTAGAGGAGGACACAGAGTGTTCAGGGTTAACTAAACTAGAGGAGGATGACACAGAGTGTTCAGGGTTAACTAAACTAGAGGAGGACACAGAGTGTTCAGGGTTAACTAAACTAGAGGAGGAGGACACAGAGTGTTCAGGGTTAACTAAACTAGAGGAGGAGGACACAGAGTGTTCAGGGTTAACTAAACTAGAGGAGGAGGACACAGAGTGTTCAGGGTTAACTAAACTAGAGGAGGACACAGAGTGTTCAGGGTTAACTAAACTAGAGGAGGACACAGAGTGTTCAGGGTTAACTAAACTAGAGGAGGACACAGAGTGTTCAGGGTTAACTAAACTAGAGGAGGACACATAGTGTTCAGGGTTAACTAAACTAGAGCCAGGAGGACACAGAGTGTTCAGGGTTAACTAAACTAGAGCCAGGAGGACACAGAGTGTTCAGGGTTAACTAAACTAGAGGAGGACACAGAGTGTTCAGGGTTAACTAAACTAGAGGAGGAGGACACAGAGTGTTCAGGGTTAACTAAACTAGAGGAGGACATAGAGTGTTCAGGGTTAACTAAACTAGAGGAGGAGGACACAGAGTGTTCAGGGTTAACTAAACTAGAGGAGGACACAGAGTGTTCAGGGTTAACTAAACTAGAGGAGGAGGACACAGAGTGTTCAGGGTTAACTAAACTAGAGGAGGAGGACACAGAGTGTTCAGGGTTAACTAAACTAGAGGAGGATGACACATAGTGTTCAGGGTTAACTAAACTAGAGGAGGACACAGAGTGTTCAGGGTTAACTAAACTAGAGGAGGACACAGAGTGTTCAGGGTTAACTAAACTAGAGGAGGACACAGAGTGTTCAGGGTTAACTAAACTAGAGGAGGACACAGAGTGTTCAGGGTTAACTAAACTAGAGCCAGGAGGACACAGAGTGTTCAGGGTTAACTAAACTAGAGGAGGACACAGAGTGTTCAGGGTTAACTAAACTAGAGGGGGACACAGAGTGTTCAGGGTTAACTAAACTAGAGGAGGAGGACACAGAGTGTTCAGTGTTAACTAAACTAGAGGAGGACACAGAGTGTTCAGGGTTAACTAAACTAGAGGAGGAGGACACAGAGTGTTCAGGGTTAACTAAACTAGAGGAGGACACAGAGTGTTCAGGGTTAACTAAACTAGAGGAGGACACAGAGTGTTCAGGGTTAACTAAACTAGAGGAGGAGGACACAGAGTGTTCAGGGTTAACTAAACTAGATGAGGAGGACACAGAGTGTTCAGGGTTAACTAAACTAGAGGAGGAGGACACAGAGTGTTCAGGGTTAACTAAACTAGAGGAAGACACAGAGTGTTCAGGGTTAACTAAACTAGAGGAGGACACAGAGTGTTCAGGGTTAACTAAACTAGAGGAGGAGGACACATAGTGTTCAGGGTTAACTAAACTAGAGGAGGACACAGAGTGTTCAGGGTTAACTAAACTAGAGGAGGACACAGCGTGTTCAGGGTTAACTAAACTAGAGGAGGAGGACACAGAGTGTTCAGGGTTAACTAAACTAGAGGAGGAGGACACAGAGTGTTCAGGGTTAACTAAACTAGAGGAGGAGGACACAGAGTGTTCAGGGTTAACTAAACTAGAGGAGGAGGACACAGAGTGTTCAGGGTTAACTAAACTAGAGGAGGACACAGAGTGTTCAGGGTTAACTAAACTAGAGGAGGAGGACACATAGTGTTCAGGGTTAACTAAACTAGAGGAGGACACAGAGTGTTCAGGGTTAACTAAACTAGAGGAGGAGGACACATAGTGTTCAGGGTTAACTAAACTAGAGGAAGACACAGAGTGTTCAGGGTTAACTAAACTAGAGGAGGACACAGAGTGTTCAGGGTTAACTAAACTAGAGGAGGATGACACATAGTGTTCAGGGTTAACTAAACTAGAGGAGGACACAGAGTGTTCAGGGTTAACTAAACTAGAGGATGACACAGCGTGTTCAGGGTTAACTAAACTAGAGGAGGAGAACACAGAGTGTTCAGGGTTAACTAAACTAGAGGAGGAGGACACAGAGTGTTCAGGGTTAACTAAACTAGAGGAGGAGGACACAGAGTGTTCAGGGTTAACTAAACTAGAGGAGGAGGACACAGAGTGTTCAGGGTTAACTAAACTAGAGGAGGACACATAGTGTTCAGGGTTAACTAAACTAGAGCCAGGAGGACACAGAGTGTTCAGGGTTAACTAAACTAGAGCCAGGAGGACACAGAGTGTTCAGGGTTAACTAAACTAGAGGAGGACACAGAGTGTTCAGGGTTAACTAAACTAGAGGAGGAGGACACAGAGTGTTCAGGGTTAACTAAACTAGAGGAGGACATAGAGTGTTCAGGGTTAACTAAACTAGAGGAGGAGGACACAGAGTGTTCAGGGTTAACTAAACTAGAGGAGGACACAGAGTGTTCAGGGTTAACTAAACTAGAGGAGGAGGACACAGAGTGTTCAGGGTTAACTAAACTAGAGGAGGAGGACACAGAGTGTTCAGGGTTAACTAAACTAGAGGAGGATGACACATAGTGTTCAGGGTTAACTAAACTAGAGGAGGACACAGAGTGTTCAGGGTTAACTAAACTAGAGGAGGACACAGAGTGTTCAGGGTTAACTAAACTAGAGGAGGACACAGAGTGTTCAGGGTTAACTAAACTAGAGGAGGACACAGAGTGTTCAGGGTTAACTAAACTAGAGCCAGGAGGACACAGAGTGTTCAGGGTTAACTAAACTAGAGGAGGACACAGAGTGTTCAGGGTTAACTAAACTAGAGGGGGACACAGAGTGTTCAGGGTTAACTAAACTAGAGGAGGAGGACACAGAGTGTTCAGTGTTAACTAAACTAGAGGAGGACACAGAGTGTTCAGGGTTAACTAAACTAGAGGAGGAGGACACAGAGTGTTCAGGGTTAACTAAACTAGAGGAGGACACAGAGTGTTCAGGGTTAACTAAACTAGAGGAGGACACAGAGTGTTCAGGGTTAACTAAACTAGAGGAGGAGGACACAGAGTGTTCAGGGTTAACTAAACTAGATGAGGAGGACACAGAGTGTTCAGGGTTAACTAAACTAGAGGAGGAGGACACAGAGTGTTCAGGGTTAACTAAACTAGAGGAAGACACAGAGTGTTCAGGGTTAACTAAACTAGAGGAGGACACAGAGTGTTCAGGGTTAACTAAACTAGAGGAGGAGGACACATAGTGTTCAGGGTTAACTAAACTAGAGGAGGACACAGAGTGTTCAGGGTTAACTAAACTAGAGGAGGACACAGCGTGTTCAGGGTTAACTAAACTAGAGGAGGAGGACACAGAGTGTTCAGGGTTAACTAAACTAGAGGAGGAGGACACAGAGTGTTCAGGGTTAACTAAACTAGAGGAGGAGGACACAGAGTGTTCAGGGTTAACTAAACTAGAGGAGGAGGACACAGAGTGTTCAGGGTTAACTAAACTAGAGGAGGACACAGAGTGTTCAGGGTTAACTAAACTAGAGGAGGAGGACACATAGTGTTCAGGGTTAACTAAACTAGAGGAGGACACAGAGTGTTCAGGGTTAACTAAACTAGAGGAGGAGGACACATAGTGTTCAGGGTTAACTAAACTAGAGGAAGACACAGAGTGTTCAGGGTTAACTAAACTAGAGGAGGACACAGAGTGTTCAGGGTTAACTAAACTAGAGGAGGATGACACATAGTGTTCAGGGTTAACTAAACTAGAGGAGGACACAGAGTGTTCAGGGTTAACTAAACTAGAGGATGACACAGCGTGTTCAGGGTTAACTAAACTAGAGGAGGAGAACACAGAGTGTTCAGGGTTAACTAAACTAGAGGAGGAGGACACAGAGTGTTCAGGGTTAACTAAACTAGAGGAGGAGGACACAGAGTGTTCAGGGTTAACTAAACTAGAGGAGGAGGACACAGAGTGTTCAGGGTTAACTAAACTAGAGGAGGACACAGAGTGTTCAGGGTTAACTAAACTAGAGGAGGATGACACAGAGTGTTCAGGGTTAACTAAACTAGAGGAGG
>NW_028173953.1:10000-15121 GCF_963971535.1 Notolepis coatsorum | reverse complement strand
CTGTTCCGGGGCCCAGGGGTCCTCCTCACTAGTCCCGGGACGCTCGTAAAATATGGCCCCAAGCCCTCAGGTTTCAAGTTTTTAAGCCAGCAAGTAGCCACAGTTCCTGCTCTCCCATTTTTCCAAGCCCCCCTCCGCCCTGCCTCCCAGCCCTGTAGCCCACCCCACCCACTCTGCTCCATCTCATCCCATCTCTGGTTTCATTGGGGTGGGGAGATCGGTTAAAACTCACTCCCGTGGTTGTAATATACGATCCTTCAGCTTAATTCAGAAGTAGTCAATATCGTATATATTTATTTTAATTCCCAGCCGCAGAACTTGTAGGTTGGAGACGTTGAACGAGACTCTGCTGAAAGAGGAAGTATACTTGCTTGTGTGTAGGACAGGGCTGGGCGATTCCTCTAGTGTCCATTTCGATCACAATTATGGCTTCCCACGATCATGAAGACGACGAGATAATTGAGTTGTTGTTGCTCTCTATTTTGTCTTGTGTTGTAAATGCAGCGCACCCTTCCTTCACAGTGGTGCGCTCGCAACAGTCCAGTCCCAGATGTTGTCTGTATCAGGCACACACACACACACACACACACACACACACACCACACACACACACACACACACACACACACACACACACACACACCTACACACCTACACACCTACACACCTACACACACACACACACACACTACACACACACCTACACACCTACACACCTACACACACCTACACACCTACACACACACACCTACACACCTACACACCTACACACACACACACACACCTACACACACACACACACCTACACACCTACACACACACACACACACACACACCTACACACACACACACACACACACACACACACACACACTGGCCGGTCTAGGCATCCATAGCTCTGAAGATATCATTCATTAAGCACATGCTGTGACTGGAAGCGTTACAATCACCAGATAGGTATGCATGAAATAAACATAAGATAGAGTAGGTATTTTATTTGTCCAGTCTTTGAATCTCCTTAAGGGGAATTTAAAGGGTACATTAAGTTCAGTCTGAGGTTAAGATTACAAATACTTCTGTCACTCCCAGTGCAAGATCAAAGCATTGAGAAGAGCCAAGAAGATTTTTTATTTAAAGGCTTCCTAGTACTTTTGTCATTAAAAACCTTTTTTGTTATTCAATTCAATATAGTGTGTCTGAACTTAAGTTCCCTTTAAGCACTGTGCCCCAGATACCCCCCAGCTGCTGGAGAGTTTCAGGTTACGGAACATTCGTCTTTATAAAATTTATTAAACTATCTGGAAACCCCATCGTCTCTATCTATGGCTGGACTTCAGCTGGACTTCAGATTTGCTGCTCAAGACTTCAGCTGGACTTCAGATTTGCTGCTCATTCTAAAATGATACGGTTGTACTATATACTATACTGTTCTCAGTGCTGTTCTTGGTCGATGGGAACACATTTTCGCTACTGTGCCACGGAACTAATTAACAACAAAACTAGACAACATAATTCACAAAACAATTTACAAATTATTTTGTTGCACAAATATGCCCCCCCCATCCAAGCCCACTTCCAGCCTGACTCCACGCCCCCCAGCCCCACCCCCATCCAAGCCCACCCCCGGCCCTACCTGAAGCACCCCCAGCCTGACCCCACCCATCTGACCCCCCCCATCCGGACCCCAGCCTGACTACACCCCCCCCAGCCCCCCCCCCCCCCCCCCCCCTCTCGCCTGACTCCACCCCTCCAGCCTGACCTCAGCTTCCTCAGCCGCTGGTTTCCAGCTGGACTGGGTATCAACTTACATCAAGTCAGTCTCTATAACACCTCTGTGTTATTCTGTAGAGCCAGCAGAGAAGAAAGGAGCCCTGTGTGTGTGTGTGTGTGACGTGTGTGTGTGTGTGTGTGTGTGTGTGTGTGTGTGTGTGTGTGTGTGTGTGTGTGTGTTCAGCGGGGATGGGATACTGTGTGTGTGTGAGCGACACAGATCAGACCCAGTTACCAGTCCTGCCCTGCTCAACTGCAGCCCAGCCCACCCCACCCCAGTGCCCTACATTTAGTTTCCAAAAACACACAGTCCCCACCACACACACACACACACACTGGTAATGACAGGCAGAGGACAGGGCGTGGTTCAGTTTTCCTGCTGTGTAGTTTGACCCCTCCCACTTCCTGGACAAAGAATAGTTAAGATTCTAAAGCAGAACTAGAACGGATAGAACATGAGACTTGAAACACATCCCTGTTCAAGTCAATGCCCTTCAGTGGTTTATCTGATCTAACGGACACATTTCTAGTCAAATCAACACAATCGTGGCTGGTACTATTTATATTCAACAAATGTTAAAATGGCTCCTGGCTGGTACTATTTATATTCAACTAATGTTAAAATGTCTCTTGGCCAGTACAGTTAAGATGGCTGTTGTTTGATATTGTCATCATGGTTGTCCCTGACAAGAGGAATTCTTAGTCAAGAAATAGGTGTATGACTTTGTTGATTAATCTAATGGTAATAATCTAAATGACAAATCTGTAAAGTACGTTTTCCCTATTGTCCCAGTGCTAATGCCAGAGATGTGTGCTCATGATGTTCCAAGAAATACTAACTTGACATTAAAACAAACGAATAAACAAACAAACAAACAAAAAAGCATTATAAAACAACAAACAAACCAACTTGATCGACTTAATTGAGTTGCCAATTTATAGACTTATTGAGTTTGACTTAAGAAAGGACAGCCCTATTATCATTGCCCTGGGAAGAAGCTCTCTTCTCCTCTCCCGGTCTCCTGTACTCTCCTCTCCGATCATCTCTCCTCTCCTCTCTCCTTTCTGATCATCTCTCCTCTCCTCTCCTGTACTCTCCTCTCTCCTCTCCTTTCCTTTCCGAATATCTCTCATTTCCGATCATCTCTCTACTCTCCTCTCCCCTCCTTAATGATCATCTCTCCTCCTCTCCTCTCATTTATGATCATCTCTCCTTTCCTCTCCTACCACCCACTTCTTTTCCTTGACTTGCAATAGGAGACAAATGGAACACTGTGTTCCTCTTTCTTCTCCTCCTCCTCCTCTTTCTCCTTCTCCTCTAATCCTATGCTTCCTCTCCTCTTCCCTCTTTATCTTTCTGGTCCACTCTGTGTTTAACCTCCTCCTCTCCACATGGGGTCAACACCCAGTATTTTATTCTCTGTGGCAACTGTAACATAACAATCACCCCACCACAACCCTAACTGTCGTGTGTGTGTGTTGAGATCATGGTTAGTGTAATAACAGGATAAATTAGGGGGGGGGGGGGGTCCTCAGCATCTACGGGCGACTGGTTGCTAGGAGACGCTGGGCCTGTAAAGTGCTGTGTGTTTGTTAGTGATGTGGTGTGATAGACAGACAGACACACACACACACACACACACACACACACACACACACACACACACACACACACACACACACACACACACACACACACACACACACACACACACACACACACCACACACACACACACACACACACACACACACACACACACACACACACACACACACTCCCCCTTTCCCCAAACACAGATGTTCAGATGCAGAGAAGGTCACTTATAGCCTATATAATGTCTTGAACACAAAAGCATCTAGATGTGTGCTATCTTTCTCTCTCGCTCTCTCCATTCTCCATCTCTCGCTCTATCGCTCTCTTGCTATCTCTCTCGCTCTCTTGCTCTCTCGCTCTCTCCATTCTCCATCTATCGCTCTCTTGCTATCTCTCTCTCGCTCTCGCTCTCTTGCTCTCTCTCTCTCTTTCTCTCTCTCTTGCTCTCTTGCTCTCTCTCCATCTCTCGCTTCCTAACTTATTATGTGACTCATTGATGATGAGTCACTGGCTGATTCAAACACACACACGCACACACACTCCATCACACACACACACACACACACACACACACACACACACACACAAACTGTGATACAGCATTTCCTATCCACGTAAACAAATTGTTGACACAATTCCATATGTTGTCCATCTGTTGTATATATGTACGTATATATGGTCTCCCCAGCCAATCTGAAACTAATCTAGTTTACTTTGCAGTTTTTTTATACCAATGTTCCGTCCATCCATCATCCATCCATCCATCCATCCATTTACCCATTCATCTATATCATCCATCCATTTATATCATCCATCCATCCATCCATCCATCCATTTACCCATTCATCTATATCATCCATCCATCCATCCACCTGTCCATCCATCCATCCATCCACCTGTCCATCCATCCATCCATTCATCTATATCATCCGTCCATCCATCCTCCTCTTGTTATCCCAGCCTATAAGCCTAAAATTGGAATTGTTTTCTATTTAGAATTGTGACTCATCGGTTATATGAGTCCTAATTGATACAAGCAAACAACAGGATACAAGCAAAACAAGGCACACAAACATAAAAGAAATATATATATATATTGAAAATACAGTGTTGGCAGGTTCATCTGTGGCTATTTGCTTCTAAATTGATTTGCATTGTGGGTAATAGTAATTTTATGTGAATTTATGTAAAGGAATTTATGAATACTTGCAACGGAGAGTAAGGGAGAGAGAGTGAAAGGGGGAGGAAGAAGCTGATTAAGAGGTAAAGTGCCAGACAACACAGCAAAACACACCCAAAAGAAATGATGTGTACTGTAGGAGTCCCCCAAATCACCCCCATAAAGGCCCTGCTGATAAAAAAACTAACAAAAAAAATTCTTCCTACTAATCATAGGGAAGCTGGTTCTGTTTCCAATTTTTTGTTGTAGTTTGCTGACAAGAATTTATTTTGTCAACAGACTTATTAGTAGACTGTCAGAAGGGGTCATCACCTGTTGGCCTGCAAAGCCATAACTCATCATAATTTTGAACCTAAACCTGTCTCTTACCTTAACCTCTAACCTTAAGCATTCCCACTGACGTTGCCTACAAATAAAAAATGAATTGTTGAAAGTCTGTTGACGGTCTACTGAACGTCTAGATATATGACCCACGGTCAACTGACACACTACTGACAAGATGTGGTCTACATTGTAGTCTACAATTGTCTTATCAAAATAAAAGTTTGACCCAATATTCTCATTGGCCGGGCAAT
>NW_028173953.1:0-7500 GCF_963971535.1 Notolepis coatsorum | reverse complement strand
CCCACTCTCACACACTTGCAGTACAGTCTTTATTACACACACACACACACACACACACACACACACACACACACACACACACACACACACACACACACACACACTATGCTCTCTCAGAGATACATACCTTATTCTCTCTATCTCTCTCTCCTTCTCTCCCTCTCTCCCTGGCACTCAAGTTCGACCGACACTGTTTGACGGACAATGTTACTTAGCTGCCAGAGTTGTGCCCTTCCTGCTGACTTGTTGTACAGAACTTATAAGTCGCTTTGGATAAAAGCGTCAGCTAAATTACTAAATGTAAATGCTCTCTCTCTCTCTCTCTCTCTCTCTCTCTCTCTCTCTCTCTCTCTCTCTCTCTCTCTCTCTCTCTCTCTCTCTCTCTCTCTCTCTCTCCCTCACACAAAGCCTTGCTCACAGCTGGCTGGACCTTCAATTCCTTAGTCAAGTTTTCTTGGCGTCATGCTGCCTGGGCAGTGATTCACACACACACACACACACACACACACACACACACACACACACACACACACACACACACGTCACACCCCTTAAGGTCCTGCAGAACGGAAAGAATGAACTGTGTCTGTACTTGAGTCAACCTCAGTCTCACCCAAACCTATCTGCCGTGTGTGTGCATGTTTGAATCACTGCCCAGCATGACGCCAAGAAAACTTGACTAGTTTGACTAGTGCAGTTTGCATACAGAGCCAACCGTTCCACGGACGATGCTGTGAACATAGCTCTGCATTACGTCCTGGAACACCTGGACACTGCAGGGACCTACGCCAGGATTCTGTTGGTGGACTTCAGCTCGGCCTTCAACACCATCCTCCCGCACATCCTGGAGCATCAGATGTCCCTGCTGCAGGTGCCGGACTCTTCCTGCAGGTGGATCACGGACTTCCTGACTAACAGGTCACAGCGGGTGAAGTTGGGAATTAACATCTCCGATCCCAAGTCCATCAGCACTGGCTCCCCACAGGGCTGCGTTCTGTCCCCACTACTATTCTCCCTGTACACCAACAGCTGCGTCTCTCTGCACCCCTCGGTCAAACTCCTGAAGTTTGCGGACGACACCACCCTGGTGGGTCTCATATCCAGGGGGGACGAGTCTGCCTACAGGAGGGAGATCAAGAGGCTGCTGAGCTGGTGCAGCTGCAACAACCTGGACCTCAACGCCCAGAAAACAGTGGAGAATGGAGATGGTAGTGGACTTCAGGCGGAAGGCAGCCCCCCCCACCCCGATCATTCTGGGAGGCACCCCGGTGGCCTCTGTGGAGTCCTGCCGCTTCCTCGGCATGACACTCTGCGGGGCCTGAAATGGGAGCTGAACACCATTGCTCTCAATGGGGCTGGTCTCCTGTAGCCTGGGGGACTGAATAACACACACCTGACATTGCTAAGGCTCGTTAAATCATTTTACAGTCTCTAATTAAAGACCCTGATGCTAGTCAATAATATCTTTATGGCTCTATAATTATCCCGTCTGTCTGTCTATCCTTGCATTTGGCTTTTTGCTGGGATTTCAATTGTAGCTATTATCCATAAGAAGCTCGTCTAGTAGGCTAAAGCAGGGAGAGCTGAACACCATTGCTCTCAATAAAAAGGCCCGGAAGAGGATGTTCTTCCTACTTCAGCTGAGGAATTTCAGGCTGCCGAGGACTATGATGGTCCAGTTCTACACTGCCATCATCCAGTCCATCCTCACCATCATCACCTGGTTCCCTGCAGCCACGGTCAGGGACAAGGCCAAGCTGCAGCGGGTGATACGATCAGCGGAGAGGGTGATCGGCTGCCCCCTTCCCTCCCTCGAGTCCCTACATTCCACCAGGGCCTTGAGGAGGGCGAGGAAGATCATGGCAGACCCCGCCCACCCGGGTCACGGCCTCTTCATTATGCTCCCCCACGGCAGGCGGCTACGGCTGCCCAAGACATTAAAGTCCCGCCATAGACTCAGCTTCTTCCCCTCAGCAGCTCGCCTGGTAAATGAGTCAGATGTCCCCCTGCTCCCCCCCCCCTCTATGGCGAGCTGCTAGGGCTGGACCTCTGGACTTGAACTGTGCTGCACTGTATCCATGTCCCCAACCACTGCACTTTACTGTCTTATTGTTGTCTCACTGTTCTGTTCTGTTTTGCACTTATTTAGTCTAGCCCCTATATTATCATATTTATCATTATTATTATTATGTTGTTCCTATTTGTGAAAAAAATCAATCATGCACTGAAATGTCAAATCACGTTCCATTTGTACCTGTACAATATGGTGAATAAAGAAATCTGAATGTGCATGTGCGTGCGTGACGTGTGTGTGTGGACAGAGCTACTGTAATACCAAGACAATGCTCTTTAAATCATGTTGAACTCGAATGGACTTGAATTCTTCTATGTGAATTCTTCTATGGTACTTAATTAGTGGAATTAAACAATACTTTGTGTGAGTGTGTGTATGTGCACACGTGTGTGTTTGAGCATTCAGGATAGACAAAAGTCTTCACGGCCTTCACTCTCTGGCACGCACGCACACACACGCACACGCGCGCGCACACACACACACAAACTAGTTGAAAGTCAATTGATGTGAGTCAGAGATGGATGACCTTTCAATGATGAAAATGGAAAATGAGAGAGAGAGACAGACAGAGACGGAGAAAGATTGTGACTAGAGAGAGAGAGAGAAAGTCAGAAATGATTTTCAAGCCCCCATGAGCTAGACTCAAACCCACATCACAGGATGCACATAGTATGGTCTCCCAGTCCACACACACAGACAGCTTCATATGGGAATACCACCTAATTTCAGAGTGTTGTGTTTGTCTAGAATATAGAGTAAAGAGTTCCAACAAACGCAAGAGTAGAGTAAACTCACGTTCTAGTGTCACCAACAGACATCTGTCCTGTCTGTCTGTCTGTCTGTCTGTCTGTCTGTGTGTGTGTGTGTGTGTGTGTGTGTGTGTGTGTGTGTGTGTGTGTGTGTGTGTGTGTGTGTGTGTGTGTGTGTGTGTGTGTGTGTGTGTGTGTGTGTGTGTGTGTGTGTGTGTGTGTGTGTGTGTGTGTGTGTGTGTGTGTGTGTGTGTGTGTGTGTGTGTGTGTGTGTGTGTGTGTGTGTGTGTGTGTGTGTGTGTGTGTGTGCAAAAAGCAGTTTCTAGTTCAGAGCAAACTTGAGGAACCCTAAGAACCAGCCAGTCATTTGAACGTGCAGAATAGGTTCCAAGATTCCATTCCAACAGTGTTGTTATGTAAGGGGGACGTTTATCAAACAAATACCAATGATAGTTACGCCTTTCAACCAGAGAAGACCATCCAACCACCGATGGAATATTTATATGCAGCAAATACAGTTCGAATGATTCGGACAAACGTTACAGAGCAACACAATTTATTATGTATTATCATGTTGGCGGTTTCTCCAGGTTTCAGGTACAAGGATTTTAAATGTCAACTCGCATGTTCTTAGTTTGAGGATGGGAACATAGCTTTACGTTGATTTATTATCATAACATCTTCACAACCTTGTTTCCAACACACAGACACACAGATTTAAGCAGATTTATCACTATTGTATCTTCACAATCTTGTCTTGACGCGCACGCACACACACACACACACATACACACACACATTATCTCTCTCTCTCTCTCTCTCTCTCTCTCTCTCTCTCTCTCTCTCTCTCTCTCTCTCTCTCTCTCTCTTATATTATCACTACATCCACAGCTGCTCTACCAGTCAGAATATCTGAAAAGCACAGGTAGACTAGACAGGGGGAGCATGTCCTAACCTGTCTACACACACACGCACACACACACACACACACACACACACACACGCATACAACACACTGATGAGAGTTTGTAAGTCATTCAGAGAGAGCGAGAGCAGTAGAAGAATAGAATGTTCTGAAGGAGGAGGTTTATAATGAGGGGATGAGAGGAGGGGAAGAGGAGACGGGGGTGTCTGGCACTTCTGGCTTTTTCTCAAAACCACACGGAGACACACGCACACAAACACACACCACAATAAGAATGAGACAGATGATAAGGAGCACTCTTTTTCATTGGTATATGGCAGATTTACAGTTAAACTATTTTCGATTGGCTGGTATCCTGTAGCCTGGGGGACTGAATAACACACACGCCTGACATTGCTAAGGCTCGTTAAATCATTTTACAGTCTCTAATTAAAGACCCTGATGCTAGTCAATAATATCTTTATGGCTCTATAATTATCCCGTCTGTCTGTCTATCCTTGCATTTGGCTTTTTGCTGGGATTTCAATTGTAGCTATTATCCATAAGAAGCTTGTCTAGGAGGCTACTTCCATTGCATCCTATTGTTTAAAGCAGGGGTTCTCAAACTTTTTCATACCACGACCCCGTTTTATTTAGGATATTTAGTTTTGGCGACCCCACACTTATGTATCGCGTAATTTCAACATGGAATTAAGGAATATCAAAATAAAAGCACATGTTGTTGAACTTGATCATGCATATTTATTAGAACATTTAATTACAGCACTATGTTATCAATACACATTTATAAAACGAGGCATATTTTGCAAAAATATTTTGCCAGAACATAAAAAAAAAAGAAATTTTTTTTATTTGCCAATGCCCCACTGTCACCTAGTACCCACGACCCCACTTTGGGTTGCGACCCGTAGTTTGAGAACCGCTGGTTTAAAGGAACACACCGACATTATGGGAAATGCACCACAAGAAGATGGATAATTCCTCTCTGTGCGTTCAGTAGAGAGCTGTTCACAGAGAGGAGATTGGTATCGATCTTCTTGTCTGACTCTGGAGAAAACGGTAAATGCGATTTCCCATAATGTTGCCGTGTCCCTTTAAGAAAACATGGCACCCAGAAAATACAACCGCTTGATTACATCCCATAATCTCACACGTCGACCAGCCTGTGAACAGTCTTGTACATATTAATTTGGATCGAGAGCTATCGAGACAAAGAGTTGAGATGTGTTACATCACTAGGATGTCTGTTATTCCAGGAAGTAGTAAATATACAACTCGAAACGAAACACCACGTTCATTTAAAAACAAATAGCCGTTTCTCATTAGTTTCTCAAGTTCAAGTTTCTTTAATAGTTGTCATACAGAAGTACAGAATACTTTTATATAAAATGCTTCTTTCTGTTACACTCCAGAGACTGTGCTAGACAAAAGATAAGTATGAAATAAAATAGTATAGCATGTAAAAATAGAAGTCACGTACGTAGACACAGTGTTCAGTATATACATATGTACAATGTTCGATGCTGAATAGAAGTAACTGAGTTACCATACAATATACAATATACTATGCAATATACTAATATACTATATAGTGCAAAGCAGAAATGGGATGAGGTACAATTTACAGTAAGGTGTACTGAGGTATGGGTTGTAGTGCAAATCCTTTACCAATAAATATAAAGTGTGTTTAGGTGTTCTAAAGTGTGGAGAGTGGGTGCTGCAGTGTGTTGTTTGTTTAAAGTGAGTGTGTGCGTGTGGATGTGTGTGTTGTGAGTGCATTTGATGGTTGTTGCATAGTGTTATTGTTCGTTGAGCAACCTGATGGCCTGGGGATAGAAGCTTCTTCTGAGTCTTTCTGTGCTTGCCATGAGACGCCGGTATCGCTTGCCTGACCGCAGCAGTCCAAAGAGGCAGTTGTTTGGGTGGCTGGAGTCCTTGATAATTCTCTTAGCCTTACCCCTGCACCGCTTGTTGCAAAAAAACAAACTTTAAAGTGTTTCCCCCCCCCACCCTCCTCTCCGCAGCACTTCTCCGAGCTGCTCGACGACCTCTCCCAGGACGCCCTGCTGGGCCAGCTGCTGAGTGACCCCTTCCTGTCCGGCGTGCGGGGGGGCGGACGAGGCGAGGCGATGGAGGGCGACGACGGGGAAGACCTGACCCCCTCCTCCCCCCTACCCCCCCCACATCGCGGCCGAGCACAGCTACTCGCTGTGCGGGGACAGCCGTCCCCAGTCGCCCCTGTCCCACCTGACCGGAGAGCAAGGCAGCGAAGCAGGTGAGACCAGCCGACGTCTTTGAAGATGGCACGTTAACCCTTTCACTGCCACACTACGGAAGGTTAACCCTTTCACTACCACACTATGGAAGGTTAACCCTGTCACTGTGACAATACAGCAGGTTAACCCTTTCACTACCACACTACAGACGGTTAACCCTTTCATTACCACACTACAGAAGGTTATCCCTTTCACTGCGACAATACAGCAGGTTAACCCTTTCACTACCACACTACGGAAGGTTAACCCTGCCACTGCGACAATACAGCAGGTTAACCCTTTCACTACCACACTACAGAAGGTTAACCCTTTCACTGTGACAATACAGCATGTTAACCCTTTCACTACCACACTACAGACAGTTAACCCTTTCACTACCACACTACAGAAGGTTAACCCTTTCACTGCGACAATACAGCATGTTAACCCTTTCACTACCACACTATAGACGGTTAACCCTTTCACTACCACACTACAGAAGGTTAACCCTGTCACTGCGACAATACAGCATGTTAACCCTTTCACTACCACACTATAGACGGTTAACCCTTTCACTACCACACTACAGAAGGTTAACCCTGTCACTGCGACAATACAGCAGGTTAATCCTTTCACTACCACACTACAGAAGGTTAACCCTTTCACTGCGACAATACAGCATGTTAACCCTTTCACTACCACACTACAGACGGTTAACCCTTTCACTACCACACTATAGACGGTTAACCCTTTCACTGCCACACTACCAAATGGTTAGCCCTTTCACTGCGACAATACAGAATGTTAACCCTTTCACTGCCACATGAAAAAGTGTTAACCCTTTCACTACCACACTACAGAAGGAACCCTTTGGGGTCCGGGGGGGGGGGGGGGAGCGAGCGAGAGCATAATTGTAGGGTATTAGATAGCAAGTATTAGGTGTATATCTCGTATACTACATTTATTTAAATGGTGATTTCATTGGATGTGTACTGTTAATTAATGCTTGTATATCTAATTTTATGTTATGTTTAAAAAATAATAAAAAAATAAAACACAAAAAAGGTTAACCCTTTCACTGTCACACGACAAATCATGCAAGCGACCTCACTTTGTGATGCTTATAATGAAACACCAGGGATCAACCTGTCTAGCCCTTCTATAGTTCTATGAAACTAAATGAATGTGTGCAACTTTGTTGGATGTGTGGGTGAGATTATGTGCAAAATAAATCTGCATTGTTTTTCGGTGAAGTGCCCCTTTTTAATATTGTCACCAAATAATGGCCTCGTTCATATTTCCAAGTTTAGAAAAAAAACGGAATCAACTGAACCCAATCTAGAATATATCGTATTTATTAATCATTCAATCAACTAGGTAGGAACAGCATGATCTTCGATGAGTGACTTAAGCCGCTGTTTTCAGAATGTTTTCGGGGTTTAACCTCCAGCTGGAGAGGATGTTTATGTTGACTGGTGTGTGTGGTCTCCTCCCAGG
>NW_028173954.1:15000-17860 GCF_963971535.1 Notolepis coatsorum | reverse complement strand
TAAGATGTTATGTGTGTTGTGTTGCATTTTCAAATCCCACTTTACATGCAAGGGAACCAGAGATTGGGTCTTTATATGCTGTAAATATGCTCAAATATAGTTTTCTGTCACTAGATCTGAGAAAGAATAGGTTGTGATGGCTACCTTAGTCAGTCTGTCTCTACAGGATAGCTGCCTGGTCCCTTCTGTCTCTACAGGATAGCTGCCTGGTCCTTCTGTCTCTAGTCTACAGGATAGCTGCCTGGTCCTTCTGTCTCTGCAGGATAGCTGCCTGGTCCTTCTGTCTCTGCAGGATAGCTGCCTGGTCCTTCTGTCTCTACAGGATAGCTGCCTGGTCCTTTCTGTCTCTACAGGATAGCTGCCTGGTCCTTCTGTCTCTGCAGGATAGCTGCCTGGTCCTTCTGTCTCTACAGGATAGCTACCTGGTCCTTCTGTCTCTGCAGGATAGCTGCTGGTCCTCCTGTCTCTACAGGATAGCTGCCTGGTCCTTCTGTCTCTACAGGATAGCTGCCTGGTCCATTCTGTCTCTACAGGATAGCTGCCTGGTCCTTCTGTCTTTACAGGATAGCTGCCTAGTCCTCTGTCTTTACAGGATAGCTGCCCTGGTCCTTCTGTCTCTACAGGATAGCTGCCTGGTCCTTCTGTCTCTACAGGATAGCTGCCTAGTCCTCTGTCTCTACAGGATAGCTGCCCTGGTCCTTCTGTCTTTACAGGATAGCTGCCTGGTCCTTCTGTCTCTACAGGATAGCTACCTGGTCCTTCTGTCTCTACAGGATAGCTGCCTAGTCCTCTCGTCTCTACAGGATAGCTGCCTGGTCCTTCTGTCTCTGCAGGATAGCTGCCTGGTCCTTCTGTCTCTACAGGATAGCTGCCTGGTCCTTCTGTCTCTAGTCTACAGGATAGCTGCCTGGTACTTCTGTCTCTAGTCTACAGGATAGCTGCCTGGTCCTTCTGTCTCTAGTCAGCAGGATAGCTGCCTGGTCCTTCTGTCTCTACAGGATAGCTGCCTGGTCCTCCTGTCTCTACAGGATAGCTGCCTGGTCCTCCTGTCTCTAGTCTGCCAGGATAGCTGCCTGGTCCTTCTGTCTCTACCAGGATAGCTGCCTGGTCCTTCTGTCTCTACAGGATAGCTGCCTGGTCCTTCTGTCTCTAGTCTGCAGGATAGCTGCCTGGGTCCTTCTGTCTCTACAGATAGCTGCCTGGTCCTTCTGTCTCTACAGGATAGCTGCCTGGTACTTCTGTCTCTACAGGTTAGCTGCCTGGTCCTTCTGTCTCTACAGGATAGCTGCCTAGTCCTCTGTCTCTACAGGATAGCTGCCTGGTCCCTCTGTCTCTGCAGGATAAGCTGCCTGGTCCTTCTGTCTCTACAGGATAGCTGCCTGTCCTTCTGTCTCTGCAGGATAGCTGCCTGGTCCTTCTGTCTTTGCAGGATAGCTGCCTGGTACTTCTGTCTCTAGTCTACAGGATAGCTGCCTGGTCCTTCTGTCTCTGCAGGATAGCTGCCTGGTCCTTCTGTCTCTGCAGGATAGCTGCCTGGTCCTTCTGTCTCTACAGGATAGCTGCCTGGTCCTTCTGTCTCTACAGGATAGCTGCCTGGTCCTCCTGTCTCTAGTCTGCAGGATAGTTGCCTGGTCCTTCTGTCTTCTACAGGATAGCTGCCTGGTCCTTCTGTCTCTAGTCTGCAGGATAGCTGCCTGGTCCTTCTGTCTCTAGTCTGCCAGGATAGCTGCCTGGTCCTTCTGTCTCTAGTCTGCAGGATAGCTGCCTGGTCCTTCTGTCTCTAGTCTGCAGGATAGCTGCCCTGGTCCTTCTGTCTCTAGTCTGCAGGATAGCTGCCTGGTCCTTCTGTCTTTGCAGGATAGCTGCCTGGTCCTTCTGTCTCTAGTCTGCAGGATAGCTGCCTAGTCCTTCTGTCTCTAGTTCTACAGGATAGCTGCCTGGTCTTCTGTCTCTACAGGATAGCTGCCTGGTCCTTCTGTCTCTAGTCTGCAGGATAGCTGCCTAGTCCTTCTGTCTCTAGTCTACAGGATAGCTGCCTGGTCCTTCTGTCTCTAGTCTACAGGATAGCTGCCTGGTCCTTCTGTCTCTACAGGATAGCTGCCTGGTCCTTCTGTCCTCTACAGGATAGCTGACTGGTCCTTCTGTCTCTAGTCTGCAGGATAGCTGCCTAGTCCTTCTGTCTCTAGTCTACAGGATAGCTGCCTGGTCCTTCTGTCTCTAGTCTACAGGGTAGCTGCCTGGTCCTCCTGTCTCTGCAGGATAGCTGCCTGGTCCTTCTGTCTCTAGTCTGCAGGATAGCTGCTGGTCCTTCTGTCTCTACAGGATAGCTGCCTGGTCCTTCTGTCTCTACAGGATAGCTGCCTGGTCCTTCTGTCTCTGCAGGATAGCTGCCTGGTCCTTCTGTCTCTACAGGATAGCTGCCTGGTCCTCTGTCTCTACAGGATAGCTGCCTGGTCCTTCTGTCTCTACAGGATAGCTGCCTGGTACTTCTGTCTCTAGTCTACAGGATAGCTGCCTGGTCCTTCTGTCTCTACAGGATAGCTGCCTGGTACTTCTGTCTCTAGTCTACAGGATAGCTGCCTGGTCCTTCTGTCTCTAGTCTACAGGATAGCTGCCTGGTCCTCCTGTCTCTGCAGGATAGCTGCCTGGTCCTTCTGTCTCTAGTCTGCAGGATAGCTGCCTGGTCCTTCTGTCTCTGCAGGATAGCTGCCTGGTCCTTCTGTCTCTACAGGATAGCTGCCTGGTCCTTCTGTCTCTACAGGATAGCTGCCTGGTCCTTTCTGTCTCTACAGGATAGCTGCCTGGTCCTTCTGTCTCTACAGGATAGCTGCCTGGTCCTTCTGTCTCTACAGGATAGCTG
>NW_028173954.1:0-10000 GCF_963971535.1 Notolepis coatsorum | reverse complement strand
GCAAGGGGGCCAGTACCTTTGTCAAGGGCGATGGCAGGAAGCCTAGCATGCATGTATGTCTCGACGACATTGAAAATGAGGGTGACCTCAATTGTCTTTTCGAGTATAAATAAAGGTTGATGTCTTTATGGTGTGGGAGGAAACCGGAGTACCTGGGGGAAACCCACACAAGCACGGGGAGAACATGTAAAGAAAGGCCCCCCTGCTGGGGTTTGAACCCAGGACCCAACATGCCACCCATGCTGTGAGGCAACAGTGCTAACCGCTGTGTACACCATACCTTTGCTCAAGGGCATGTTAACCCTGGTTGTGGCAGGAAGGAAGGATTTGACCCCCCCCCCCCCCCCCACACACACACACATTATCCTATCAATCCAGGGGTTGGATGGTTGATCTAACCATTAAGCCTTCTTACCATTATTTTCATATGTTTCTAGCAGTTGGGGGACATTTCCACCAGTGAGGAGCTGTCCATTCCCTGCTGACAGAATGTAGGAGAAGGAGAGAGAGAGAGAGAGAGAGAGAGAGAGAGAGAGAGAGAGAGAGAGAGAGAGAGAGAGAGATAGAGAGAGAGAGAGAGAGAGAGAGAGGGGGGGGAGAGAGAAACAGAGATACAGAGAGAGAGAGAGAGAGACACAGATATACAGGGAGAGAGAGAGAAACAGAGATACAGAGAGAGAGAGAGAGAGAGAGAGAGAGAGAGAGAACAGCATAGTGTGAAATAGGATGTCAGAAGAAGCGCCACGTTTAAAGTGTACCAAACATATTACATCTATGTAATATAGCAGAGTCAATCTCATAATCCAAGACCTCGTGAAACCTGTTCAAAACACATTTAGAAGTCAATTGGAGCAAAAATATGTATTCCATTAATTCCTGTAAGAAGTATTCTCTTGCACACTTGAATAAAAGACTTGAAGAGCAGCTGCGTTGGAGAGAAGCCACCTCCTGGGACAACGAGAGGAGATCCCTTATACTGTCTTAAAGGAACACTCCAACATTTTGGGAAATTAGCTTATTTGCCATCTACCCTGGAGTTAGACAAGAAGATACATACCGCTGCCGGCGGGACAAAACCTCATAACTCCAAAACCCCAACTTTTCAGGAGATGAAAAAAACGAACACAGATTTGAGGGCGAATAGAGTTACGAGGTTTAGACAGATGATCGGTTTAATGCTTTCCCATTGTTTAAACTTTGTAAAACCCACACATGGAGGATGATCTATGGAATTGATTTATAAAAAAAAAATGGAGTTATGAGGTTTTGTCCCGCCGGCAGCGATACCTTTTTTGTCTCTGTGCATGCATTAGGCTTAGGGAACGCCTGCACCGTTAGCCTAGCTTAGCGTCATTCACTGGAAGTAGGTTACACATTTAGCCTAGTTCGCAATAGTCACCAAATACACTCCAAATACAATCAAAATACAACTCCAAAACGTTCCTGTAAACATGTTGTGACCTGTGTATTTACCACGTGGAGAAATAAAAAATTATTGAATTAGACATTTCCGTTTTCTAAGCGGATATACTCTGAACACATTTTTGCCTGAGCAAACACATGCGTTCTTGATTATTTCCATTGGTGTGTTGGAATCTATGTTCAGAGCAAGTAGCTTCAATCGGTTCGGATCCTTTGAATGAAAACGAAAATGTAAACACTGGCCTCGACGTAGGAAAGTAGCACTGCATCGCGTGAAATCACTGCACCCAGACAGCAGTGGTTCAGCAAAAAATAGTTCAGAGTATATCTGCTTAGAAAACGGAAATGTCTAATTCAATTATAATTTTTTTCCCCACGTGGTAAATACACAGGTCACAACATGTTTACAGGAACGTTTTGGAGTTGTATTTTGATTGTATTTGGAGTGTATTTCGTGACTGTTGGGAACTAGGCTAAATGTGTAACCTACTTCCAGTGAATGACGCTAAGCTAAGCTAACGGTGCAGGCGTTCCCTAAGCCTAATGCATGCACAGAGAGACGAAAAAGGTATGTATCTTCTTGTCTAATTCCAGGGTAGATGGCAAATAAGCTAATTTCCCAAAATGTTGGAGTGTTCCTTTAAGCTTGATACTAGAACTTGTTTATTGAAGGGTAACCATTTCATCACAGAGGACCTTCCTCAGGTTTAAAAGCAAATGACTGACACAGTAGGTCACATGTCTATTATAGGTCCCCTCCACTCAAAACTGTGTTTTTTCTATGGTTAACTCCTCTTGGAGGCATGACTTTGACGATACAGATTGTCATCTGTGCAGAACTTGTCACCAGAGTGCCTTTTTCACATTCTTCGCCTGGAGAGGGATAGCTTCTCTGTGCTTGCCTGCAATCTGAGTTGCATGCGTGATGTCACTAACAGGTTGAATATTTAATTTAGTTTAGTTTATTGGACAATTATTAAAATACAGTACATACATCCTAAAATGATAGATAAGGATAGCACAAAAAAGTCACAGACTTATTTACATTGGGGTCCTTGGTCTCAGCAGGACATCGTTTATTTACATAAACGTTTATTACACATATTATCATCAGCCTACAGTTTATGCTAAAGATAAAATGATATTATTAATAAAATATGTACAGAATGTACAGATATCATACACTAAAACAGGACGCCGCCCACTGTCCATCTCCTGAGTTACTCTGGGACAACCTGACACCTTTAGCTTCAGCGTAGACAGAAGGCTGAGTAGGTGTTGACATGTCTTGAAAGAATATAAGCTGCCGACTTGGATTTCCTGGTAGTTATGCGTGCTGCCAATTTGCATATTCATAGATTCTTGCATCTCAATGAGGGTAAAGGTGTAGAGATGCTGCTAAGACATTTCCAGTAATTTGTTGAACAGGTTGGTGGAAAAAACATATTTATTTTATACAAATTGTTATTCAATATAGAACAATGTTTATGGTTTAAAAAAATATCTGGAGGCTATTATTTAACATGAATATGAATTGTCATGTGACCTACTCTATATACTGTGTCAGCTATTTGCATTTTAGGCCTGAGGAAGATCCTTTGGGATCGAAACATTATCTTTCAATAAACAAGTTCTAGTCGCAAGCTTAAAGGAACACGCCAACATTTTGAGAAATTAGCTTACCGTCTTCTCCAGAGAGAGACAAGAAGATAGATACCAGTTTCCTCTCTGTGCATTCAGTAGAAAGCTATCTGGCTGCATGTTAGCCTAGCTTAGCACAATGAATGGAAGCGGACATGGCCGGTTAGCTTTCAGGAGAGGTGTTAGTTGGACAATGCCTAGGCTAACTGGCACTGTCCGCTTCCATTCATTGTGCTAAGCTAGGCTAACGTGCAGCCAGATAGCTTTCTACTGAACGCACAGAGAGAAAACTGGTATCTATCTTCTTGTCTCTCTCTGGAGAAGAATTTCCCCAAATGTTGGCGTGTTCTTTTAAATCTATTCATTCCTGAGAAGCTTACAAGGGAGGTTTTCATCCAGCAGCAGATATACACCAGTGGTATTGGAACCAGGTCTGAGTAAAATATCTCAAATGCTTTAATAATATTAGAAGACAAACACTGGGTTTATCTCATTGTGCAAGTTTTGTGAGTCTTGAAACTTAAATTGAGCCATTATTTAAAACACTTTACATCTGGTTTCACTCAACCTTCAATTCAATGACAATATGGTATTTATAATAGTGAATCCTTCAGATTTTCCCAGCATCCATAAGCATGCTGTGAGGTGTTTGGTTGGTCAACTCCATTACTTCAACTTCAATACTACTCTAATACAATGATCATTTATACAAAATCACTGCCTTTTCTCGGACAGATTCCTCCTTTAGAGTATCGGCAAAACCCTTCTGTGAGCCGTTCATTGGCTTCCTGCTTCAAAGTGAAAAAGCCAGAGCTGCGCTTTGACTCGACCTGACTCCCGCTGCCTTTAAAGCACATCTGGGGATTTTTTTTGGGAGAGTCCAGCCGTGGGCTGCGGCTGTATTGTACGCTACTACTTGGCAGACTATTTCCGTCGGGTCTCAGAGAAGCGGGTGCTATATATGCTCTGACATTTCTAGAGGCTTTGAGCGTTCTATTAGTCAGAGTACCTGGAGCGGGGAGATAGCGCTGAACTCCCCTCGTCCCCCTCCTGAGACGCCAGGGACCGGTGGCGGCGCAAAGCGTCTTAGAGCAGGAAACCGCTGATCCGAGGCCAGTTTCTCTCCACGAGTTCACACAGTCGGGGGGGATCCGACCGCTGATCCCAGTTCGGCGGCGCCTATTCTTGGAGGCTTTTACGCATTACCGACCTCCTCTGAAGTGTGGAGGCACGAAGGCGAGTGGTAAAGGGTAGAGCCCACAGGAGCGGTGGAAGCTCACAGGAGCATCTCAAAGTTGTTATTTACGAAATACTTTGTTTTCTCCGTGGTGCTAAATAACCGAAAATAACCATCCATTTGTGTTTTTGGAGGATCTAAATGTTTTATTGTTTTATGTTAGAACTGGCTGGAGAGATAGAGATGCATTAGTAATGACTTCCTGACTAGTTTAGGACGTCATGGACGTTTTTTGACTCACTTCTGGCCAGAGGATTAGGAAGTAAGCCATAGTTATTGTCCGTTCATCTAAAGTGTCCATATAGGGTTGTTATTTTTCCGGTTGTAGTGCTTGAAATAGACTTTAAATTTAGGCTATATGTGCTCCCGATTTTTGCGCAATCTGTGTTCCACCACGTTTCCACATGTATTTGAATCATACCGTATGCAGTACATGGAAGCTTGATGTGCTTTTAGCTTTCTGTGTGCTGTTGAATAATACTTCTCCATCAGCTCCCAAGTGAACATTTTCACGCTCTCCCTGGAACCCAGATTCATGAAAGCATTACTTGTACTCTTTCATAACAGGAACTGAACCCTGCTTCTTGTTGGGTCCTCCTGACCGTCGGTGTGGTCAAGAACTGGTAGTAGCCTAATTACCACTGACATACTGGTGGTGAGGTCACACTATACGCACCTCCTATACTGGTAACTACCTCCTCAGCCACCACTAGGGTTGGGCACCGAGAACCGGTTCTAATAGGAACCGGTTCCTAACTTCCGGTTCCGGAACCGTTAAGAAGATGTTTTTGCATTTCGATTATAAAAAAAATAATATTTAAATTTTTTATATAAATTACTTTGTTAATTAATACCCTAGTAGTTACAGTACAGCAACCAAATTAAACTGTATCAAGTCAACTGACAATGTGAATAGTATGAAAAAAATAAAGTATTTTTCAAATAAATTTTTTCTCCGGCGAAATAAGCTGTGACCTGTTTTGACCTGCACCTCAAAGAATCGGAATCGAGAATCGTTTAGAACAGGAATAGAAATGGAGAATCGGAATCGGAATCGCTCAAATCCAAACGATGCCCAACCCTAGCCACCACTAAAGTAGAGCTGGGTGATTGATTGATTGATTGATTGAGCTGGGTGATTGATTGAGCTGGGTGATGGTAAATAGCTGCTTTTTTATATAGCGCTTTTATCCAAAGCGCTTTACAATTTGCTCCTCACATTTTACCCATTCACTCACACATTCACACATTCAAACACCGACGGCGGAGGCAACCATGCAAGGTGCCAACCTGCTCATCGGGAGCAATTAGGGGTTAAGTGTCTTGCTCAAGGACACATCAACACGCTGCCCGGGAGGAGCGGGAATCGAACCGGGAACCTCCGGATTGCCAGACGACTGCTCTACCCCCTGAGCCACTGTCGCCCCCCCTGATTGATTGATTGATTGATTGATTGAGCTGGGTGATTGATTGATTGATTGAGCTGGGTGATTGATTGAGCTGGGTGATTGATTGATTGAGCTGGGTGATTGATTGATTGATTGATTGATTAATTGATTGATTGAGCTGGGTGATTGATTGAGCTGGGCGATTGATTGTTCCTTGTGTGGTGTGTGGGTCTCTGGCACCCGTTTTCAATGTTTACTAAATTTGAAATGATACAATTAATTTTTGTTTGACTCATTTCCTGTGAATAACACATTTTCATTGAATGCACACTGTGCACCCCCTGCCCCCAAGCTTAGCACATCTATATTACATACGTGGTGCAATATAAGTGAGGAAATTGTAGGTGAAAACAAGTAAATATTAAACAAAAAGGTTCACTGTGTTCCTTCACTGTCTGCCTCCACCTTGTTTCATTCATATATTTCAAGATAAACATGATTTATTCCATTCATGTCTTGATTATAATGGATCCTTTTTTTGACATGACATTTTATCACAAAAAACGAACAGCACTTTTATTGATAACTGTGATCTGCAGAGGTAAATAGCAAATATGAACCATATATTCTCTCTAGATTGCTTGTTTAAAATAAAAAATAAACTCAAATGCAAACACCACACAAGGGTTGAATAAAAAAAGAAAAATTCAGATCATACTGCCCAGCCCTACATTAGCCATAGTTAAGGAAACCATCGCAGAACCCAGGAAACCTGTGCAGGATTGGTGCGTGTTTTGTGAGTAAGGCCACCGTGTCTCCTCTAGTGGTGGAATAATCTTTTGTTACTCTACATGTCTGACCACATGGAGCTTGACATTTAGTCATAAACCGGATGGGGTCAGATTGGACCCAGTGGACTTGCGTCAGGCAGAGTAAATATTTCTCACTTAATTGGGTTTGGTTTGGTTGATTTATTGGTTATTTGACTGGTGCAGTTTTTAAAATTGCACCCAGAGCTTCAGGCTAATTTTGCATCTGTAGTCCCTGGTCAAAGGCACAGATAATCAGATATAATGCAAAACAATAATACAGTACAATATGATATAATGCCGTACAACAGTATGACCTAAAAGTAATAAATAGCTATTCCATGGGTTCAAGAATATCATTGAAAAGTACCATTGTTATTATTATAATAATTATTATTATTAAAGGGGAATGTTACCCATTTTCATGTTCTTCCTGTGCCCCAGGACAGTTCAGTCAGTATTTGGGATGATGTTTTAATTATGGTTCAGACCTTCTAGCAGTAGAATATGAATCTCATTTGAATGTGAGAGCTCACGCAAACATTTTATGGCCTCACAAACTCCCCCATTCATTGTCTATGGAGCAGCCCCAGATTTTACATCCCAGTGACATCACTGATTGGAGGGTTCTCTCTCTCTCTCTCTCTCTCTCTCTCTCTCTCTCTCTCTCTCTCTCTCTCTCTCTCTCGCTCTCTCTCTCTCTCTCTCTCTCTCTCTCTCTCTCTCTCTCTCTCTCTCTCTCTCGCTCTCTCTCTCTGATTTCCAGTTTTAGGAGAGAGTGGTGCGTGTTCACAAATACTGACTGTCCTGGGGCACAGGGTGAACATGTGTGAGTTATTCAAACGAGGATTTTTAATAACCCCCTCCCTAAATGATTTTTAATAAAAGCATCCCCCTAACAACAGGAGTGTCCCTACTCAATGTAGATGTATCGCTGGTGAGCTTGCTCATGGGCTAATTATTGTGTGTGGGGGGGTTGGGGGGTTGAAGATCACTAAGATCACATGACCTCTAGCCTGTGCCGGCGCTGGAGAGAGGTCTGGCTGAACCTATTAGGCACAAGAGCGCTCTGGCTTGTTTGTATTTATTTGAACCAATCACAGTCATCCTGGCCGGCGCTAAGCCCGGGATGCAGCGACGGGTGCCCTTGCAAAATAATGTTGCAGATAGTGGAAGGGGAGGATAATTCCCACTGAAATAGTCGGCCAATGGCAGCTTATACCCACAGTCTACACAGTCCACAGTCACATCCTGTGAGTCAGACTACATAACATCTGATTGCTTATGAGCTTAATGATGATGCACTTCACCCATGCATGGCACTTTATGATTTTGAGTGAGTGTGTGTGTGTGTGTGTGTGTGTGTGTGTGTGTGTGTGTGTGTGTGTGTGTGTGTGTGTGTGTGTGTGTGTGTGTGTGTGTGTGTGTGTGTGTGTGTGTGTGTGTGTGTGTGTGTGTGTGGAAACACTTTGTCAGGAGTTCTTATATTTTTTGTACTATGATGATATTTATTTTCATGTATTTATTTAATGTTGATGTCTTTTGAATCTGTATCACTGTGATGTCATTAACTCTGGAATGTTGACTAAGGAAACTGTGAACCTTGAACCTTACGGCTGTCTGAGCCAATCATGAAGCCTCAATGCCAGGATGTTACATTTTAGGAACTCATTCTTAAGCCATATACACAGAACCACACAAGCTCAGGGGCTCATACAGAACCAAGCATTTCACCGTAAAGTATGTGTATTTTATTGTGACAATTAATAAACAAAACTTGAAACTTGAAACTTGAAACTTGAAACTTGAAACTTGAAACTTCCGACTACCAGACTCTACCTCCTGAGCCACTGTCGCCCCCAACTAGCTGTGTGTGTTTGTGTTTTGTGTGTGTGTGTGTGTGTGTGTGTGTGTGTGTGTGTGTGTGTGCGTGTGTGTGTGTGTGTGTGTGTGTGTGTGTGTGTGTGTGTGTGTGTGTGTGTGTGTGTGAGTGAGTGAGTGAATGAGTGTGAGACTGAGAGACAAGAGAAACTGAGAGACAAGAGAGACAAGAGAGACTGAGAGAGAGAGAGAGAGAGAGAGAGAGAGAGAGAGAGAGAGAGATACAAGAGAGACTGAGATAGAGAGAGACGGAGAAAGAAAGAGAGAGAGATTGAGACAGAGAGAGGGAGAGAGAGACAGAAAGAGAGAGAGAGAGATACTGTCTGGCAGCAGGCCAGCGAGGGGGTCCTCTAGCAGCAGATTAACAGGGGCTTTGCATTGCCTTAACAACGATATCCCTCTCATTACAATAACAATGGGGGAGCAGCTCGCAATTAGAAATGCATATTTCCACATCGTCATCCTGGAGGGATGATATTATAATGTCATCCTGGAGGGATGATATTATAAATTCGCTTTTCAGACCAGAACCTTTATTAGTTCACCTGTTATCTCTGCATCCTTTCAGTGTTATCTCAGCTTTATTTCAGGTTCAATTTACTTACCCGTTAATTATGTTCAGCACTACTGAACTACCAATCTTATCAGCAGCAGAGCGCGGTCACAGAGTAGCGATATCAGATGTTCCTAATGAAGAGAAAGCCCCAATCCACTGTATCTATTAATTGAGATATATATATATGTTTTTTTTTGTGATAACATTTTCATTCCCGCTTTAGCACAGGGGTACTGCGGGAGATGCATGAAAAGAAAGAAGAAAGAAGAAAAGAGAGATATTGAGTTCTATATATTCAGGGTTGATATTGAGTTCTATATATTCAGGCTTGATATTTAGTTATATTATAATCATGATTGTTATTGAGTTCTATATAAATTTGATATAGAGTTCTATTCAGGATTTATATTGGTTTTTACTGTATATATTCAGGATGGTTATTGAGTTCTATATATTGAGGATGGTTATTGAGTTCTATTATAATCAGAATTGATATTGAGTTCTATATTCAATTTGATATTGAGTTGTATATATTCAGGATGGCTGTTGAGTTTTACTGTATATATTCAGGATGGATATTGAGTTCTATATACAGGATTGATATTGAGTTCTATATATACAGGATGGTTATTGAGTTCTATATATACAGGATGGTTTATTGAGTTCTATATATACAGGATGGTTATTGAGTTCTATATATACAGGATGGTTATTGAGTTCTATATATACAGGATGGTTATTGAGTTCTATATATACAGGATGGTTATTGAGTTCTATATATACAGGATGGTTATTGAGTTCTATATATACAGGATGGTTATTGAGTTCTATATACAGGTTGGTTATTGAGTTCTATATATACAGGATGGATATTGAGTTCTATATATACAGGATGGATATTGAGTTCTATATATACAGGATGGTTATTGAGTTTCCATTTAAATTTCCATTCACTAATGCATCTTTGCAGGAGTTTTCCCTTTTCCTCATAACGCTGCTCCCCCTCTAGCTGTTCATTTATTATGTGTGTGTGTGTGTGTGTGTGTGTGTGTGTGTGTGTGTGTGT
>NW_028173955.1:50000-78964 GCF_963971535.1 Notolepis coatsorum | reverse complement strand
GAAACCCTGCATATATCAGTATCGGTTGATATCGGTTGATATCGGTATCGGAAATTAAGAGTTGGACAATATCGGTATATCGGTATCGGTAAAAAGCCAATATCGAGCATCCCTAATTTAAATCTTTCAAATGTTTCTTATGTACCCCAGTTGCTATTGCATGTACTTATATGTGTTTTATTACACGTATATGTACATACATACCAACTATTCGCCTGTTTTATTCTCCACCCATCGATCATCCATAGCAACACTATTATCAAGAAGGGAGATCCCCCTCTTGAACGGCCCTTCTAAGGTTTCTCTCCCCCACATTGCCTGTGATGCTTTTTTTAAATCCTATTGCTAGGTTTTTAGTGAGTCTTTCCTTATACCTTCGCTGGGGTATGTCTGGGAGTGTTGCATTTATTTATTTTACATTTATTTTGGATTTCATAGTGGGTTTTTGTTCTTGATATATTGTGATGTTTCTTCTTGACTTGTTTAAAGAAGACTTGGGGACATTACAGTAACTTGTGATTTCGGGCCTTATAAATACATTTGATTTGATTTGATTTATACAGACTCTAAGTCAACCCCAGGTACACTAGCCAACCTAAGTCTACTCTGTACAACTATACAATACACCACGCTGTCCTAGTCTACCCTGGTATAAATACACAAATCAATAAATCAATATCAATAAATATAAAAGTGCATATACAATGTGACTGAAGATGTGAATGAATTAATCGGGTGTATCGGGGGTGGGTGGGTGGGTGGGTTGAGGGGGTTTCTCCAGGATAGTGTACATCTTCTTTCTCGTTCTCCACAACCGCCTATCCGTAAATATCTATCTAAATATAATAATAATACACTTTATTTGTATAGCACCTTTCATACAAGAATTGCAGCTCAAAGTGCTTCACAGCAGTAAAAAAAAGACATGAGCACAAAATTGGCAGATCAAGAGCAGTGCATAAAGTGCAGACATAAAATAAGCATAAAACAAGCATAGCAAGCATAGCAAGCATAGCAATATAGACATTTAGATGTTTAGTTTCAGAGCCTCGGGTCTTCCTCATATACTCCCCCCCCCCCCCCCCCCCCCCCCCCCGTTCTAAGGTACAAAGTTCACACGGCAAATATCTATGTATTTATTTATGCATGTGTACACGTATAATAATTTATATACGTCTCTTGTGATTGTTGTGCCTGGTTGTGGACCCAGTGGGCTCAGTCTTATTTCAGGCCACTGATCATTTCCCCAATTTGCTAACTGGAAAATAGCTCATTAAAACCCACTTCAGCTAACAGGCTGTCTGGGACGAGCAGCCATGACCCCCTGTACCCCCTAACTACTGCAGCAGCCATTACCCCCCTGTACCCCTAACTACTGCAGCAGCCATTACCCCCTGTACCCCCTAACTACTGCAGCAGCCATTACCCCCCTGTACCCCCTGACTGCTGCAGCAGCCATTACCCCCTGTACCCCCTAACTACTGCAGCAGCCATTACCCCCTGTACCCCCTAACTACTGCAGCAGCCATTACCCCCTGTACCCCCTAACTACTGCAGCAGCCATTACCCCCTGTACCCCCTGACTGCTGCAGCAGCCATTACCCCCTTGTACCCCCTAACTACTGCAGCAGCCATTACCCCCTTGTACCCCCTAACTACTGCAGCAGCCATTACCCCCTTGTACCCCCTAACTACTGCAGCAGCCATTACCCCCTGTACCCCCTAACTACTGCAGCAGCCATTACCCCCCTGTACCCCCTAACTACTGCAGCAGCCATTACCCCCCTGTACCCCTAACTACTGCAGCAGCCATTACCCCCCTGTACCCCCTAACTACTGCGGCAGCCATTACCCCCCTGTACCCCCTGACTGCTGCAGCAGCCATTACCCCCCTGTACCCCCTAACTACTGCAGCAGCCATTACCCCCCTGTACCCCCTAACTACTGCAGCAGCCATTACCCCCCTGTACCCCCTAACTACTGCAGCAGCCATTACCCCCCTGTACCCCCTAACTACTGCAGCAGCAGCCATTACCCCCCTGTACCCCCTAACTACTGCAGCAGCCATTACCCCCCTGTACCCCCTAACTACTGCGGCAGCCATTACCCCCCTGTACCCCCTAACTACTGCAGCAGCCATTACCCCCCTGTACCCCCTAACTACTGCAGCAGCCATTACCCCCCTGTACCCCTAACTACTGCAGCAGCATTACCCCCCTGTACCCCCTAACTACTGCGGCAGCCATTACCCCCCTGTACCCCTAACTACTGCAGCAGTCATTACCCCCCTGTACCCCCTAACTACTGCAGCAGCCATTACCCCCCTGTACCCCCTAACTACTGCAGCAGCCATTACCCCCCTGTACCCCCTAACTACTGCAGCAGCCATTACCCCCTTGTACCCCTAACTACTGCAGCAGCCATTACCCCCCTGTACCCCCTAACTACTGCAGCAGCCATTACCCCCCTGTACCCCCTAACTACTGCAGCAGCCATTACCCCCATGTACCCCCTAACTACTGCAGCAGCCATTACCCCCATGTACCCCCTAACTACTGCAGCAGCCATTACCCCCCTGTACCCCCTAACTACTGCAGCAGCCATTACCCCCCTGTACCCCCTAACTACTGCGGCAGCCATTACCCCCCTGTACCCCCTAACTACTGCAGCAGCCATTACCCCCCTGTACCCCCTAACTACTGCAGCAGCCATTACCCCCCTGTACCCCCTAACTACTGCGGCAGCCATTACCCCCCTGTACCCCCTAACTACTGCGGCAGCCATGACCCCCCTGTACCCCCTAACTACTGCAGCAGCCATTACCCCCCTGTACCCCCTAACTACTGCAGCAGCAGCCATTACCCCCCTGTACCCCCTAACTACTGCAGCAGCCATTACCCCCCTGTACCCCCTAACTACTGCGGCAGCCATTACCCCCCTGTACCCCCTAACTACTGCAGCAGCCATTACCCCCCTGTACCCCCTAACTACTGCAGCAGCCATTACCCCCCTGTACCCCCTAACTACTGCAGCAGCCATTACCCCCCTGTACCCCCTAACTACTGCGGCAGCCATTACCCCCCTGTACCCCCTAACTACTGCAGCAGTCATTACCCCCCTGTACCCCCTAACTACTGCAGCAGCCATTACCCCCCTGTACCCCCTAACTACTGCAGCAGCCATTACCCCCCTGTACCCCCTAACTACTGCAGCAGCCATTACCCCCTTGTACCCCCTAACTACTGCAGCAGCCATTACCCCCCTGTACCCCCTAACTACTGCAGCAGCCATTACCCCCCTGTACCCCCTAACTACTGCAGCAGCCATTACCCCCATGTACCCCCTAACTACTGCAGCAGCCATTACCCCCATGTACCCCCTAACTACTGCAGCAGCCATTGCCCCCCTGTACCCCCTAACTACTGCAGCAGCAGCCATTACCCCCCTGTACCCCCTAACTACTGCAGCAGCCATTACCCCCCTGTACCCCCTAACTACTGCAGCAGCCATTACCCCCTTGTACCCCCTAACTACTGCAGCAGCCATTGCCCCCCTGTACCCCCTAACTACTGCAGCAGCCATTACCCCCTTGTACCCCCTAACTACTGCAGCAGCCATTACCCCCCTGTACCCCCTAACTACTGCAGCAGCCATTACCCCCTTGTACCCCCTAACTACTGCAGCAGCCATTACCCCCCTGTACCCCCTAACTACTGCAGCAGCCATTACCCCCCTGTACCCCCTAACTACTGCAGCAGCCATTGCCCCCCTGTACCCCCTAACTACTGCAGCAGCCATTACCCCCTTGTACCCCCTAACTACTGCAGCAGCCATTACCCCCCTGTACCCCCTAACTACTGCAGCAGCCATTACCCCCTTGTACCCCCTAACTACTGCAGCAGCCATTGCCCCCCTGTACCCCCTAACTACTGCAGCAGCCATTACCCCCTTGTACCCCCTAACTACTGCAGCAGCCATTACCCCCCTGTACCCCCTAACTACTGCAGCAGCCATTATGCCCCTGTACCCCCTAACTACTGCAGCAGCCATTACCCCCTTGTACCCCCTAACTACTGCAGCAGCCATTACCCCCTTGTACCCCCTAACTACTGCAGCAGCCATTGCCCCCCTGTACCCCCTAACTGCTGCAGCAGCCATTACCCCCCTGTACCCCCTAACTACTGCAGCAGCCATTACCCCCTTGTACCCCCTAACTGCTGCAGCAGCCATTACCCCCCTGTACCCCCTAACTACTGCAGCAGCCATTGCCCCCCTGTACCCCCTAACTACTGCAGCAGCCATTACCCCCCTGTACCCCCTAACTACTGCAGCAGCCATTACCCCCTTGTACCCCCTAACTGCTGCAGCAGCCATTACCCCCCTGTACCCCCTAACTACTGCAGCAGCCATTACCCCCCTGTACCCCCTAACCAGTGAGCGTTACCACCTGCCTGCACATTAGGACTCAGATGCAGGGGATTCTGTACTGTAAATACATGTGTCTGTTCGTATTATTGCCTATCATTTCTGCTGTTACAATGTATAATACGTTCATTTTTCCCCCTCCATTTTCCTCCGATTTTTCTCCCATCCCAATGTTAGTCGTTATGCCAATTCCCAATCCCTTCCTGGTCGCTGCGCACTTACCCCCTACGGTCGGTCTGGGAGAGTGGAGGCTATCACGTGCTTCCTCCGACACACGTCCAGCCAATCAACCGCTTCTTTTCACCTGGCAGCGCGGACTCTCATTGAGAGGGCGTAGCGTGTGGAAGGATCACACTATCCCCCTCAGGTCCTATCCGCGCTTAGCAGGCGCCCCGACCGAACTGTAGGAGTCGCTGTTTACAACGACCCGGACCCACCCCGCCAGCTTCTCCCACCCTCTAATACAGCCAATTGTATTAGTGTGAACGGCCAGCCAAGCTGGTGACAACCCCGGAGCTGTGAGCTGGATTCGAACAGGCGAATCCAGCTCACAGCTTCGGGGTTGGTGACGAACGCAATCTCCGCTACGCCACCTAACCGCCCTATAATACGTTCATTCTAATTAGTGTATATATATTTGACCACATCTGCCCAGTTGTACACACCCCTGGCCTATTCCTATTTAATTTTTTTTTTACTTATAATTGTACTATATTCTATTGTGCTATATTTAATTTAGTTTATATCCCATATCATTTTATTCAACCTCTTTATTTACAGTTGTACAGCCCACGGCCTATATTTTATTTCATAATTATATTCTATTCTATTGTGCTTGACTTGGTTCATATTTCATTTTATTTTACTCCCCCTCTTTATTGTATTATCTGTCTGTTAATGTCTGTCCGCTAATGTCGCACCGAAAACGACCAAAGCTAATTCCTTGTACTGTATGTGAAAACTACTTGGCAATAAAGACCTTTCTGATTCTGATTCTGATTCTGATTCTATAATAATCACAGGCTGCCACTTCATATTCTGCAGTGTATGGTTCCTGGAGGTTCCCAGCTATGAGTAATACAAGTCGTTTCATTTCACCAATATCTCCTTGACTAGACGTTAGACCAATTAGAGTTATTATTAGACCTATCCAACCTCCTCCAATGTACAGTTTCTTCGTCAAATGTATAGACTCTTCTTGTATCAAAAACAGTACTGTATTTGTAAATCTGGTATGTCATAAATGTATAGATGTAGCAGTATTGTCTACCTGTATGTCATATTGTTATGATGAATTGAAAATGGGGGACCCTGATGTAAACAAGACGAAAGTCTTTCTCTGGTCTGCATCCCCTTAACACTTGTCTGTATTGAGCCGTACTGTATTGTACCCATTCTGAAATCTGTTAATAAAAGTTTCAATCAATCAATCAATCAATGCATTGTAAAGTCTGATGGCTGTCGGAATGAAGGACTTGAGGTTTTTACCCCCAAATCCCCATTTTCTACCCGCATGCCATTCATTCTTAATGATTAAGTGCCTTCCTGTAGTCACTTCATCATCAGTGGTGCCCACTTGTGTGAAGTCTTTCCGCAAATAAATACCGCATCTCACTAAACTCCAAAAGGGCATATTTTATAAATGCATCCCCCCGTACACATCCCCTGCGCCTCCGTTCGGTTTGACTCCGCAGAGTGAAGACACTCATTAAAAACCCTACATGGAACACAGAATGCAGAAGCTGTGAGAATACATAATGTGTTTGAAAAGTCAGGCAGTGCTTTTGCCTGCCATCTCCCTCTTATCAAGCCAGGGCCCCCAGAGGCCACGAGGGGAACTGTAGAGAGAGAGTGTTGCTTTTGTTAATTAAAACTGTCAATCAGGGAAAGTCACTTTCGTTTTTATTTTATTATTTCTTTTTTTATTCTTGTTTAGTTTTCTCTCTCTCTCTCTATCTCTCTCTCCCTCCCTCTATCTCTCCCTCTCTCTCTCTGCTCTCTCCCTCTCTCTCTCCCTCCCCCCCCTCTCTCTCTCTCTCTCTCTAGATCTGTTTGGTGTCACAGTGATCAAAGCGATGATGAAAAGAGAAGCCCATCTCTTGATGTATAAACAGTTGAAGGGTGTTTCTTTTTTTAACTGTTTAATCTGAACTTTTGGTTTGTTGATTTTCAAAGTCTCCAAACTTTAATATAACTGTTTGTTATTATAATTTCTAAATATTTTATTTATCTATTTTCTCTCTCAGTAGGTTAAGCCACAGGAGCTCCATTAGGACTCGTTAGCACAAAGGAATGTTGTCTTGGAGAGGGGGGATCATAAAAGAGACCACCGTGCTATCTCATTCCATTACTAGTAAACAGAGATGATTTCAAGCACAAAGGGCTCTTTCTTCCCCGCTGTGACCTGAACAAGTAAACAAAGTCAAGTATAAATCTCAATAAACACACTTTTTTGATTTTGTGACATATTTCTGTACATGTGTAGCGGGGGTAAGTATGCCCGCCCTTGTAGGGGTTAATATGGTGTGTTCTTACCTTGGAAGATCGAGACGACGAAAGGAGCTAAGTCCCCGTCCCCAATACAATTAGCCTCACTACCTACGTGTGTAAGTATTTTTGTAACTATCCCGCCCTACTCTACAGTTAGTATGAATATAAATAGATATGACGAGGTGGGCTTCAGGATCTAACTCTGACACAGTGGCAACCTGAAGTGTACAATTATGCTCAACTCTCAACAGTTTTAGCTGAAACATAAACCCTCCCTCCCCAAGTCTAGCAGGACAGGTGAGACGCCCCTACTCCAAGGTAAACCATTACTTAAACAACACCTGAGAAGTTGGTTCAGTTTGTCAATCAAAATTAATATTTATTTTGAGGAAGAGAAATACTCTCTTTCTCTTAGTCCTTCTTTCTGCTGGACAACTCTTTCCTTTAAGGACAATTATCCCAAACAATACAAAAATGCACTTTTCACAGCAACAACATCTGTTTCAGTTCACATTATATAACCAATACCCAATATGGATAGTTATTATTACTTCTTCAATGTATTCACAGTGTACATTTCAATATATCCCAATATTATAACAGTTCACCTGTAACAGTTACATATAAGTATGGCAGTTCACTTATGACAGTTGCATATGATTATGACGGTTCACTTATAATAGTTGCAATTACCTCACAACAAGAACTCTCCTACAACTTCCCAGAGAGAGTATTCACTCTGGGTATAAACGGGATATCTGTCACCCACTAAGGTTTTAACGTATTAATTCAGTCTTCTACAACTGACATGGGTTTGATACAGTTAACTATCACTTTAACACAATACCTCAGTTGATTATAACTGGAAAAGGTTTGGTACAGGTTTGATACAATTACCACTCCTGTAGACTGCATACGGGATGAGCTGAGTCGCTGGAAGATGTCTTCTGATGGCAGGGAAATGTTCTTTCTCTAATGTTCTAAATAATGCGTGTGACCGCTTGGCCACTGAGCATGTGCGTATTTCAATCTGTTTGTGTGTGTGTGTGTTCCAGTCTGTTTGTGTGTGCGTGTATTCCAGTCTGTTTGTGTGTGGGATAGTGTGTGTGTGTGTGTGTGTGTGTTAAGCTGTTGATGGACACCAGCCGGTCTCCCTCAGATCCTGGAACTGCCTGGACAGCAGGCACCACGTCTTCTTCAACCCAGAACGAATGCACAATTCAGTCTTTGCTGAGGTTGTCTTTCATCTTCTGTACTCGATACGATAGGAACATCAACGAACACGACCGCAATAACGCACTCACTGGTATTTACTGCACGTGCCGTTCAAGGCGCGAAGCTACATTTCACGTTAACACTTCACGTACTGACCGCAGGTCTCGGCGGTAGCTACTGACTTTTAGTCCATCAAAACTCTCACAGAATATTCCTCTGCTCCTTTCTTCAACAATGTCATTCAATTTCTTGTAACTCACAGCACTGACGAAGCCTCTTTCGCTCTCAGTCGAATGTTACTTTTCAGAAACGAACGCCGCCATTGTCGCAGTTAGCATGATATTCTCTTCAGACACGAGGGTACTTGTCACATAAAACTCACGTTATGATAACACTGCGACCACACACGGTTATTAGACTGTCCGTTCCAATGTCCGGTACTTCTTCCTAGAAGTTGTGTTGGCTTAATCGTCAACTTATAGTAGTTTCGTGAAGAGACAGTATCTTTCCGTGCTTCTCTTAGTTTTGGGCAACGTCTTGTCTCTTTTCTGCCTGTATACATGCATGTTTTCTGTCTGTATTCATGCATGTTTTCTGCCTGTATTCATGCATGTTTTCTGCTTGTATTCATGCATTTGTTCTGCCTGTATTCATGCATGTTTTCTGCGTGTATTCATGCATGTTTACTGCCTGTATTCATGCATGTGTTCTACCTGTATTCATGCATGTTTTCCGCCTGTATTCATGCATGTTTTCTGCCTGTACACATGCATGTTTTCTGCCTGTATTCATGCATGTTTTCTGCCTGTATTCATGCATGTTTTCCGCCTGTATTCATGCATGTTTTCTGCCTGTATTCATGCATGTTTTCTGCCTGTATTCATGCATGTTTTCCGCCTGTATTCATGCATGTTTTCTGCCTGTATTCATGCATGTTTTCTGCCTGTATTCATGCATGTTTTCTACCTGTATTCATGCATGTTTTCCGCCTGTATTCATGCATGTTTTCTGCCTGTATACATGCATGTTTTCTGCCTGTATTCATGCATGTTTTCCACCTGTATTCATGCATATTTTCTGCCTGTATTCATGCATGTTTTCTGGCTGTATAGATGCATGTTTTCTGGCTGTATTCATGCATGTTTTCTGCCTGTATTCATGCATGTTTTCTGCCTGTATTCATGCATGTGTTCTGCCTGTATTCATGCAGCTTTTTTGACTGTATTCATGCATGTGTTCTGCCTGTATACATGCATGTTTTCTGCCTGTATTCATGCATGTTTTCTGCCTGTATTCATGCATGTTTTCTGCCTGTATTCATGCATGTTTTCTGCCTGTATTCATGCATGTTTTCTGCTTGTATTCATGCATGTTTTCTGCCTGTATTCATGCATGTTTTCTGCCTGTATACACATGCATGTTTTCTGCCTGTATTCATGCATATTTTCTGCCTGTATTCATGCATGTTTTCCGCCTGTATTCATGCATGTTTTCTGCCTGTATTCATGCATGTTTTCCGCCTGTATTCATGCATGTTTTCTGCCTGTATTCATGCATGTTTTCTGCCTGTATTCATGCATGTTTTCTGCCTGTATTCATGCATGTTTTCTGCCAGTATTCATGCATGTTTTCTGCCTGTATTCATGCATGTTTTCTGCCTGTATTCATGCATGTTTTCTGCCTGTATTCACATGCATGTTTTCTGCCTGTATTCATGCATGTTTTCTGCCTGTATTCATGCATGTTTTCTGCCTGTATTCAGGCATGTTTTCTGCCTGTATTCATGCATGTTTTCTGCCTGTATTCATGCATGTTTTCTGCCTGTATTCAAGCATGTTTTCTGCCTGTATTCATGCATGTTTTCTGCCTGTATTCATGCATGTTTTCTGCCTGTATTCATGCAGCTTTTTTGACTGTATTCATGCATGTTTTCTGCCTGTATTCACATGCATGTTTTCTGCCTGTATTCACGCATGTTTTCTGCCTGTACACATGCATGTTTTCTGCCTGTATTCATGCATGTTTTCTGCCTGTATTCATGCATGTTTTCTGGCTCTATACATGCATGTTTTCTGCCTGTATTCATGCATGTTTTCTGCCTGTATTCATGCATGTTTACTGCCTGTATTCATGCATGTGTTCTACCTGTATTCATGCATGTTTTCCGCCTGTATTCATGCATGTTTTCTGCCTGTACACATGCATGTTTTCTGCCTGTATTCATGCATGTTTTCTGCCTGTATTCATGCATGTTTTCCGCCTGTATTCATGCATGTTTTCTGCCTGTATTCATGCATGTTTTCTGCCTGTATTCATGCATGTTTTCCGCCTGTATTCATGCATGTTTTCTGCCTGTATTCATGCATGTTTTCTGCCTGTATTCATGCATGTTTTCTACCTGTATTCATGCATGTTTTCCGCCTGTATTCATGCATGTTTTCTGCCTGTATACATGCATGTTTTCTGCCTGTATTCATGCATGTTTTCCACCTGTATTCATGCATATTTTCTGCCTGTATTCATGCATGTTTTCTGGCTGTATAGATGCATGTTTTCTGGCTGTATTCATGCATGTTTTCTGCCTGTATTCATGCATGTTTTCTGCCTGTATTCATGCATGTGTTCTGCCTGTATTCATGCAGCTTTTTTGACTGTATTCATGCATGTGTTCTGCCTGTATACATGCATGTTTTCTGCCTGTATTCATGCATGTTTTCTGCCTGTATTCATGCATGTTTTCTGCCTGTATTCATGCATGTTTTCTGCCTGTATTCATGCATGTTTTCTGCTTGTATTCATGCATGTTTTCTGCCTGTATTCATGCATGTTTTCTGCCTGTATACACATGCATGTTTTCTGCCTGTATTCATGCATATTTTCTGCCTGTATTCATGCATGTTTTCCGCCTGTATTCATGCATGTTTTCTGCCTGTATTCATGCATGTTTTCCGCCTGTATTCATGCATGTTTTCTGCCTGTATTCATGCATGTTTTCTGCCTGTATTCATGCATGTTTTCTGCCTGTATTCATGCATGTTTTCTGCCAGTATTCATGCATGTTTTCTGCCTGTATTCATGCATGTTTTCTGCCTGTATTCATGCATGTTTTCTGCCTGTATTCACATGCATGTTTTCTGCCTGTATTCATGCATGTTTTCTGCCTGTATTCATGCATGTTTTCTGCCTGTATTCAGGCATGTTTTCTGCCTGTATTCATGCATGTTTTCTGCCTGTATTCATGCATGTTTTCTGCCTGTATTCAAGCATGTTTTCTGCCTGTATTCATGCATGTTTTCTGCCTGTATTCATGCATGTTTTCTGCCTGTATTCATGCAGCTTTTTTGACTGTATTCATGCATGTTTTCTGCCTGTATTCACATGCATGTTTTCTGCCTGTATTCATGCATGTTTTCTGCCTGTACACATGCATGTTTTCTGCCTGTATTCATGCATGTTTTCTGCCTGTATTCATGCATGTTTTCTGGCTCTATACATGCATGTTTTCTGCCTGTATTCATGCATGTTTTCTGCCTGTATTCATGCATGTTTTCTGCCTGTATTCACATGCATGTTTTCTGCCTGTATTCATGCATGTTTTCTGCCTGTATTCATGCATGTTTTCTGCCTGTATTCATGCATGTTTTCTGACTGTATTCATGCATGTTTTCCGCCTGTATTCATGCATGTTTTCTGCCTGTATTCATGCATGTTTTCTGCCTGTATTCATGCATGTTTTCTGACTGTATTCATGCATGTTTTCTGCCTGTATTCATGCATGTTTTCTGCCTGTATTCATGCATGTTTTCCGCCTGTATTCATGCATGTTTTCTGCCTGTATTCATGCATGTTTTCTGCCTGTATTCATGCATGTTTTCTGCCTGTATTCATGCATGTTTTCTGCCTGTATTCATGCATGTTTTCTGTCTGTATACATGCATGTGTTCTGCCTGTATTCATGCATGTTTTCTGCCCTGTTTTCATGCATGTTTTCTGCCTGTATTCATGCATGTTTTCTGCCTGTATACATGCATGTTTTCTGCCTGCATTCATGCATGTTTTCTGCCTGTATTCATGCATGTTTTCTGCCTGTATTCATGCATGTTTTCTGCCTGTATTCATGCATGTTTTCTGCCTGTATTCATGCATGTTTTCTGCCTGTATACATGCATGTTTTATGCCTGTATTCATGCATGTTTTATGCCTGTATTCATGCATGTTTTATGCCTGTATTCATGCATGTTTTCCGCCTGTATTCATGCATGTTTTCCGCCTGTATTCATGCATGTTTTCTGCCTGTATTCATGCATGTTTTCTGCCTGTATTCACATGCATGTTTTATGCCTGTATTCATGCATGTTTTCTGCCTGTATTCATGCATGTTTTCTGCCTGTATTCATGCATGTTTTCTGCCTGTATTCATGCATGTGTTCTGCCTGTATTCATGCATGTTTTCTGCCTGTATTCATGCATGTTTTCTGCCTGTATTCATGCATGTTTTCTGCCTGTATTCATGCATGTTTTCCGCCTGTATTCATGCATGTTTTCTGCCTGTATTCATGCATGTTTTCTGCCTGTATTCATGCATGTTTTCTGCCTGTATTCATGCATGTTTTCTGCCTGTATTCATGCATGTTTTCTGCCTGTATTCATGCATGTTTTCTGCCTGTATTCATGCATGTTTTCTACCTGTATTCATGCATGTTTTCTGCCTGTATTCATGCATGTTTTCTGCCTGTATTCACATGCATGTTTTCTGCCTGTATTCATGCATGTTTTCTGCCTGTATTCATGCATGTTTTCTGCCTGTATTCATGCATGTTTTCTGCCTGTACACATGCATGTTTTCTGCCTGTATTCATGCATGTTTTCTGCCTGTATACATGCATGTTTTCTGCCTGTATACATGCATGTTTTCTGCCTGTATTCATGCATGTTTTCTGCCTGTATTCATGCATGTTTTCTGCCTGTATTCATGCATGTTTTCTGCCTGTATTCATGCATGTTTTCTGCCTGTATTCATGCATGTTTTCTGCCTGTATGCATGCAGTTGAAAGTCACTTTAGGTTTTATTTTATTATTATCTATTTTCTCTCTCTCACAATAGGAAGCCTATGAAAATATAATGTCTTAAGAACATTTGCGCCATAAAGCTACTGTAGCGCCACTGTGCCAAACTCACCACGACGCAGCTCAACTAGACCCTGGAGATTTACATGACTCGGTTTATGTCAGGAGCAAGGTTTCTTCTACAAGGTGTGACGGACGACCCTCCCCCACATTGTTTGCTCGCCTGCTCGGTGCGTCCCTGTCTCACAGGATTGGTGGGTGGAGCTGGCGGAGCAGAGCTGGGGGAGAGTCATCGGGCTAATTGGGGCCTCCTTTAGTCTCGCTCTCTCTCTCCACCTGTTTTGTTTTTTTTGTTTGTTTATAGACCTGCTTTTGTTGTATTTCATTTATGCATTTGTGATTCAATACGTCAAACCATAGTGGCCTGTCGAGTTTGATCTCACTGAACACACACATCGCTGAATAAATAAATCTGCTCAATCGTATCCATCAGGTATTGTTGGCGCCACAACACGCGCTGGGAAATCACCAGCCGCGTGTTAATGTCCAGCAGAAGAACGTCCAAGAAATTACCATTCCTCTCAGGAGGAGAGAGAGAGCGGAGCGTGTGGAGAGACTTGCTTTCGCTACATTGTCTTGGAAATGGATCACGCGATAAGCATCTGAAGCCTGCGAAGAAGAAACCTATAAAACGGTTACTTAAGTCCAACTATTCAACTCACCGCTAAGAAAAACGAAGGACAATACACGGACCTAATTGCCGCCCGCGCCGCGCATGGCGTGTCGAATAGCCACGTCCCGAGTCTCCTCACGCCTCCCTCCTCCGCTGAATAGAGGGTCCGCGGTGGCGCCGCGGAGATAAGGCTGAGAAATGGCCTCACGAGGAGAAGTGCCGACTCATCGGGGCTCCGTCTGCGCCTCGAGAACGTCTCCGATTGTTCGGCTCTCCTCTCTGATGCCGGAGCCTCTCGGAGCGGCTGCCAATTATCACCCGCGATGTTTCTCAATACTTTAACGATGCGCCGTTCGTCGAGAAACCACCGACGCTATCAGGAGTTAATTGGTTTTTAACCTTCTGTAGTGTGGTAGTGAAAGGGTTAACCGTCTGTAGTGTGGTGGTGAAAGGGTTAACCTTCTGTAGTGTGGTGGTGAAAGGGTTAACCGTCTGTAGTGTGGTAGTGAAAGGGTTAACCTTCTGTAGTGTGGTAGTGAAAGGGTTAACCGTTTGTAGTGTGGTAGTTAAAGGGTTAACCTTCTGTAGTGTGGTAGTGAAAGGGTTAACCTTCTGTAGTGGGGTAGTGAAAGGTTAACCTTCTGTAGTGTGGTAGTGAAAGGGTTAACCGTCTGTAGTGTGGTAGTGAAAGGTTAACCTTCTGTAGTGTGGTAGTGAAAGAGTTAACCTTCTGTAGTGTGGTAGTGAAAGGTTAACGTTAGGTTATGACTATAACCAAGTTCTGTTAGTTAGGGGCGATGCTTGGCATCACTACTGCACTATCTCGCGTACGTGCACGCGTACTGAATAAACCACAAATGTACCTCTAATACCAGTATTAGTCTGACCACACCCCTCATCAGCTTACCTTCATAAGCAGGTGTGTGGTCACCTGCTCTCCTCCTTCCCAAGCTTTCACCACAAGGTGAGGACAAGGGCTGCAGCGGTCGTCTGATGCCAAGCATCGCCCCTAACTAACAGAACTTGGTTATAGTCATAACCTAACGTTCTGTATCGTTAGTGGCTTAGCTTGGCATCACTACTGCACAAGGGAGGCCAAGCGGAGCCACTTGGCTGACAAATACACCCCGCTGACAGCCCCCCAAAACCATCAGAACAGGGAGGGCCGAGCCCCCCCGACCCCCCCTAATGGAGGGTATCCCCCCTATTAGAGGCTTCACGGGAAGGCGACGGACCCGACCGTGCGAAGAGGCACTCAAGCAACTTAACGCACAGGGTGAGCAGACCGTGGCTTGACCCCACGACTACACACACGCACAACCCGCATGCCACCCGGGAACGAACGGAGGAACAACCTCGTTACTGCCCCCAGAATCACGGGGCCAAGGACAAACCCAACCCCGTGGCAAGGCCGTAGCAGCGGAGCGCGAAGGAAGACCCAGACCCACCAAAAGGACTGGACTCCCTGGAATGGGGGCCCGGAGAAGTCCATGATGCCAGCATCAAGACCCCACCAGGTGGGCACGCAGTGCCCCGCCCCCCACATCGCCAGCGTATTCGGACAAAGGCCCCTCAGTTACTGCACCTGGTATTCCCAGGCGGAACCAACCAGGCCAGAACCTGCCCAGCTTCCGAGATCGGACGAGATCGGGCGTGTTCAGGTCGGTATGGCCGTAAGCCGAGCGGGCCCCGTCCCCCCAATAGTACACCGCCTGGCACACTGACCCTGCAGAACAGGCAGTCAGCATGGCCGTAAGCACACAAAAAAGGTTAACCAACGGAAGCAGGCAGCGCACCGGGGAAAAACCAGGCAACAGGCTGTTAACCCTAGCCTGGAGACTGCGGACGAGACAGGCGCCAGAGGGGACAGCTGAACACAGCCGCCCCGGCGGAAGGAGCGTAAGCTGGCGGTGTTGCATGACCAAGCCTCCATTTAACAACCCCCACCCAGAGGGGTCGAGGCAGAGAAGGCTGACACGATTGGCAGACGTCATGAACGTGCAGGGGCACCCTCAAACGGTGAACCCGGGAGTTGACACTGCTCCAACACACCAGGGAATCAACCACCTCGGTGTTACCCAATGCGGTGGTTGTTCCAAAACACACCTGCGGGTATACACCGGCTATACCGCAGTACAAGTGTTTCAGTTTCCAAAAAGGGTTAACCCAGGCCTACGGGTCGCAAACATCACTTCGGACCGGGCCTGGCGGTACGGGAAGCACAGGGTCACCAGAGGAGGTCAAAAAACCACCCCCACAGGCCCCTCTTCGCCATGCGTGAGAGAGGAGCGAAAAATAATGGAGAACCAGCCCCTAAGCACACCGTACCTGGTATTCCCCGGCGGTCTCCCAACCAAGTACTAACCAGGACCAACCTGTGTAGCGGCCGAGATCCGACGAGATCGAGCGCGTACAGAATGGCATGGCTGTAAGCCATGACGACAGTGCTGAGTAAAAACATACCCAACCAGGGTCTCCATAGCGCTTAACCCTGTGACACCCAGACCGACCTGGCATTTTTCCCCCTGAAAAAAGCCCAAGTCCCTCAGGGTACCAGAACAGCAGATCTGCATCCCCGGCGGACAACGGGTTCAACTGATCTGGACCAGCGTGACCAGAACCAGTCCCGTGCCCTAACCACGCCGACATGCCTACTCCAGGAGAAGGGCAGATATGCGTGTTGATCTTAACATGAAAAGAAGGCGCCACCCAGACGTTCGGACGAACCGCGCCTGGTGGCCCACCCCAAGGGCGTGAGACCCCACTACATATGTTCAGATCCATCCCGTCATCATCCCCCAGACATGAACGAGAATCCGTCGACAACCCACCCAGGTCATGGGATGTGGTCGCCGGAAGAGGAAAAACCCCCATCCCAGTTGCTTTATAAAAACGCTGTTTCAACCACAAGCAACCAAGGCGTGCCAGTCAATCGCCTGTTTACAGCGAGCTAGCACTATACGTGCGTCGGGACACACCCCCATCAATGAACAGGCTATTTAGACCTGTCATTGAATCCCCAAGGCGCCCAGGGGAACGACAAGAGGGGTGTGACACTCCCTAACTCCAACACTTCTGGAATAGAAAGAAGGAAGCATCAACAGTATGTATCCCAGTCTACACAGCCGGGGTAAAAAATGTTCACATTTTTACATCCCACCACCCTCCCATAGGAAAGAGACGGGGATCCCCAGAGAGACTTCCCACGCGAGCTGTACAGATTGAAAAGAATATATTGCACCTTGAGCCATGTAAAAAACTGGTTTTAGGGCCTCCGGGGAAGAGGCACTGAACCCATACACACTCAACAAACGAATTGAATCGAATATACATACAATAGAAAAGGACCCTTCTAGAGGGTCCACTCACTTTGACAATCTGAGGAGGAAGGCTCTGTACTCTGATGGAGGCTTCCTCACATGGAAGAAGGAGTCCGAACTCACAGAAGGCCTGAACAGGCGCTTGGTGAGGAGGAGCCCTGACCACCCCCCCTGAAAACAGATCCATCACATGGACCTGAACAGCACACGGAAGTCCTACCAACAGAGACGCGCACGGTGACGTACTCTATGGCGGGGGAATTCCTGCGGTGCACACGCCCAATATACCAGGCCGTGGGACCAGGAACTCCCTCCCCCCCCCCCGTAACGTGCCGAACCGCCACGTGACGGGAACCTTGAAGGACAGGGGGTGTACCCCTGACCGACAGAACAATGGGGAGAGGAAAGGTTACCAGTTCACCCCTTTACGACCCCACACCCATGATACGACGTAACGACAAAAAGAGAATATGACACAGTCATAGTCAGCTCTATGAAGCGTTTCACAGCTCCACACAGCGCATGAGCTAACCTGCTATCTGATTTTTACTAAGGAAAAACACAGAATAGAGAGGGCTCTAAGAACCCCGGTCCAACATACACATGTGCTTCTGTGGCCAGTACAACCCAGTTGTAGGTCACATGACACACACAACCCATCATCACCTACAAAAAATGGCAAAAACACTCAACAGAGGAACGCCGTTTTTTTCACAATGAGAGAATACATCATTCTTGATTAGTATCGACCACAGGCCTTGCTAAGCACACATGACAGCAACCAAACCAATTTCCCTTTAGGAAATAAGTTTCTCCAGCAGATTTAGCACAACCTCAGCAATCAAGCTAAGAGTTACATCGTATCCCTACCACACAAAAGACACAATTAATGCACAACATGTCTGATAGGAGGTGATAAAGTCCCCAGGGAACCGGGGGGGAAAACACAATCCTCCTATTTTACCCTCAATACGGCCAGTTAAAACAGGAAAACCTGTTAATGTGTGAACACACTGTTCATTGTCATTACAGTCTGAGAAAGAACATTCTTTTACTCACTTGTCACCAAGCATAGCTTCATAGGTTAGTTGCCTTAGTAGTGAGTACACGGTACACATAAACACCATGATGTTTCTCACACAACAACCAGATCAATACATCACGATCTGCACGGAGAAGCTAACTGCCAGTGACAAAAACAGCTCACACATAACCCGCAACGTATCCTAAATGCATTGCGACAACACACGCTTTGGGAAAAAACACCGTTATTCACAATACATTTAGCAAAGTAAAACCAGAAGACGTGTTATGAGGTCTGGCCAACCCCGTACCTACCCGGAACGCAGATCAGCGAAGTGCAGTCACAAGACACCGTAGAACACAGCCGACCTGTGTTGTTCGATCCGGGCAGCGTCGCCGCTCCAACCAGTCGCTACAGTCCTCTTTGTTGACGCAATCCCCGTCCAAGCTCAGGGCAGGGTCGACGAAACATCCCCTGTCAAGGATGACGTCGCGGTCAAGAGTGTAAAACATGTTAAAATCAAAGCACGTTCAACAGAATAGCATCAAGCCAACGGCGATCAGAAGCGAGCTCCGGCGGCGCGCGAGAAGCTAAGCTACCCCGCGCCAGCCATGGCCCTAGCAGCAAGCTAACGTTTACCCAGCGACCACGACATGCTAGCCCCGCAGCTAACAGCTGACTGGCTAACAGTAGGCCTTAAGCAGGCCATGCAGCGATCCAGCAGGCTAACGCAGCAGTTAACAGCTGACTGGCTAACCGTAAGCTATGAACATGTAAACAATGACATAACACTCACCCAGACAGGCCGCCGTTCTGAACCCCTCCACACTTTTTAAGAGAAAAGAGAAAACAAGACGTCAACACCGCTTCACAACGGTGAACATCCGGCGGAATCAGCACAGTACCAACTGGCCTGTGTAGCTGACTTCGAACATGAATCTGCCGCTATCGCACATTACATGCACATATCCCCTCGTGAAGGAATACTCTCATTTGGATATGAAAGATGGGGTCTTAACACGGTGACAGAGAGAATCCACTCGTCCAGAACACACAGGGATCACCAGTGTCAATGGTCGCGGCCCACTAGTTAAAACTATAATGGTCTTCAGACCAAGGTCTCCTGTCGCCTAGGCGGCTAAACAAAGGACCCTAGCCTGGGGCCGGTTTCCATAAACTTTGTCAAGTAGCCCCCATAGCACTAACAGACAAGTGGAGCCCGCCAGCAAACACTACTCACCCAACCTGGAACGCACCGCTCCTCACAACAGCGGCATGTCCGACAGTTCAGCTGTGGCCTGACAGGTTTCACCCCAACAAACACAGCAAGGAACTGCAGTTGAGAAGCATGCAGCGGCGTGCTCCCAATACGAAAACCGGTGGAGGGTTTTTAGAATGATCATCATCTTCTAGACACTCCAGTACGAAGACAATATCGCCGTATTTCCTCGAAAATAGTGAGAGAGAAAATAAAGATATGATGTCAACGTATCCTTGTTTCCCAAGCTGTTCCTAATCCAATTTCTTCCATCATGGTGTCAAGTGTGGGGATCTACCGAGGCACCTCTTCCTTGTGGTGAAAGCGAGAAGGAGGAGAGCAGGTGACCACACACCTGCTTATGAAGGTAAGCTGATGAGGGGTGTGGTCAGACTAATACTGGTATTAGAGGTACATTTGTGGTTTATTCAGTACGCGTGCACGTACGCGAGATAGTGCAGTAGTGATGCCAAGCTAAGCCACTAACGATACAGAACCTTCTGTAGTGTGGTAGTGAAAGTGTTAATCTTCTGTAGTGTGGTAGTGAAAGGTTAACCTTCTGTAGTGTGGTAGTGAAAGGGTTAACCTTCTGTAGTGTGGTAGTGAAATGTTAACATTCTGTAGTGTGGTAGTGAAAGGTTAACCTTCTGTAGTGTGGTAGTGCAAGGTTAACCGTCTGTAGTGTGGTAGTGAAACGGTTAACCTTATGTAGTGTGGTAGTGAAAGGTTAACCTTCTCTATAGTATGGTAGTGAAAGGTTAACCTTCTGTAGTGTGGTAGTGAAAGGGTTAACCTTCTGTAGTGTGGTAGTGAAATGTTAACTTTCTGTAGTGTGGTAGTGAAAGGGTTAACCGTCTGTAGTGTGGTAGTGAAAGGGTTAACCTTCTGTAGTGTGGTAGTGAAAGGTTAACCTTCTGTAGTGTGGTAGTGAAAGGTTAACCCTTTGTTGTGTGGCAGTGAAAGGGTTAACCTTCTCTAGTGTGGTAGTGAAATGTTAACCTTCTGTAGTGTGGTAGTGAAAGGGTTAACCTTCTGTAGTGTGGTAGTGAAATGTTAACCTTCTGTAGTGTGGTAGTGAAAGGTTAACCTTCTGTAGTGTGGTAGTGAAAGGTTAACCTTCTGTAGTGTGGCAGTGAAAGGTTAACCTTCTGTAGTGTGGTAGTGAAAGGGTTAACCCTTTTGGTAGTGTGGTAGTGAAAGGGTTAAAACATTTAATTATTAAAATCCCTTCTCGGCACGATCGGTTCTAAAACACTTTTCTTTCATTATTCTTATTTCTTTTTAATCTCCTATCAAAAACAACGCCGCTAGTTGTTTGGAGACGGATGTGAAATCACCTGGAGTAACATTCACAGCTCGCGAGGAGGAGAACAGCGAGGTGGATTCCTCCTTTCTTCTTGTTGTTTTCCGAGACGGGAACTTTGAGTGGTTGTTATGGAGACGGCCGGGGGGGGGGTACCGTCACTCTGTCCTTGAGAAATAATAATGGAAATCTTAATAGCAGGTTCCTCACCGCAGAGCTGCGGCGATCTGGCTACTGGTGCTCTGGTCTGGAGGGACGATGGGCTTTCATTCGTCAGACACCCCAATGGAAGAGAATACGATGACCTCTTTATTTTGCTCTCTTAACCCTTTCTGCGACAATACAGGAGGTTAACCCTTTCACTACCACACTATAGAAGGTTAACCCTTTACTAGCACACTACTACTTAACCTTCTGTAGTGTGGCGGTGAAAGGGTTAACCCTTTTGTCGTGTGGCAGTGAAAGGGGTTACCCTTCTCTGTATTGTCGCAGGGTTCAAATATGACCAGGCACCAATGTTTTGAGTGCGTTACAATCAGAAGAGGACCAGTGGCTCAGGAGGTTTTTGGTAAATGGTCAAATGGTAAATGGCTGCATTTATTATAATTACTTTTTTTTTTTTATTGCGTTTTTACTACCGGGCAGTCCGGTAGAGAGAGAGGGAGAGGAGGGAAATGGGAGAGAGAGAGCAGGGGAAGACATTCGTCAAAGAACGCCAGGTCCGGGAATCGAACCCGGGTCGGCCGTGCCGCGACGCAGTGCGTTACGTGGTTCGCCAATTGGGCGCCCCTATACGGCTTGTTCCTCACACCTCACCCGTTCACTCACCCACTCACCGACGGCGGAGGCGACCATGGCACGGTGCCGACCCGCTCCTCGGGGAGCAGTCAGGGAGTTAAGTGCCCGGGGGGAGGAGCGGGAATCGAACCGGGAATATAATTATAGGGTATGATTTAGGGAGGATTACACAGGAATACCAAAGACATGTGGGGCGAGACGTGTTCGAGGTCGTATCTAAAGCAGCTACAGGGCTGTATCATGGAGGTGTTCTGGTGGGGGGTGGGGGGGTGGGGGTGTTCTGGTGGGGGGTGGGGCTGTAAGGGGGTGTTCTGGTGGGGGGTGGGGGCTGTAAGGGGGTGTTCTGGTGGGGGGTGGGGGTGTAAGCAGTGGTGCGTTATTGAAATCATCTGGGGTGACACGCACCACGTGCACGCGCGCTCCCGCGAATGCGCATTTAATGTCCCCTCGCTTGGGCACAGACTAAAGACAGTGCCTAATTGCCTCTACGAATGGAATGTAACACGTCTTCACAACAAGTTAGGTGTGAATGTGTCTGAGAACGTATTTAACACACCTGACGACCGGAGCTATTGATATGCAAATAGCGAGTGAGGTCCCACACCGTGCTACCCCGTCCCATGAACAACGCATGCCTGGGTGTAAGGGGGTGTTCTGGTGGGGGGGGGGGGGGGGGGGGTGGCCTGTAAGGGGGTGTTCTGGTGGGGGGTGGGGCTGTAAGGGGGTGTTCTGGTGGGGGGGGGGGGGGGGGGGGGGGTGGGGGCTGTAAGGGGGTGTTCTGGTGGGGGGTGGGGGTGTAAGGGGGTGTTCTGGTGGGGGGTGGGGCTGTAAGGGGGTGTTCTGGTGGGGGGGGGGTGGCCTGTAAGGGGGTGTTCTGGTGGGGGGTGGGGGCTGTAAGGGGGTGTTCTGGTGGGGGGTGGCCTGTAAGGGGGTGTTCTGGTGGGGGGTGGGGGCTGTAAGGGGGTGTTCTGGTGGGGGGTGGGGGCTGTAAGGGGGTGTTCTGGTGGGGGGGGGGCTGTAAGGGGGTGTTCTGGTGGGGGGTGGGGGCTGTAAGGGGGTGTTCTGGTGGGGGGTGGGGGCTGTAAGGGGGTGTTCTGGTGGGGGGTGGGGGCTGTAAGGGGGTGTTCTGGTGGGGGGCGGGGCTGTAAGGGGGTGTTCTGGTGGGGGGTGGGGGCTGTAAGGGGGTGTTCTGGTGGGGGGTGGGGCTGTAAGGGGGTGTTCTGGTGGGGGGTGGGGGCTGTAAGGGGGTGTTCTGGTGGGGGGCGGGGCTGTAAGGGGGTGTTCTGGTGGGGGGTGGGGGCTGTAAGGGGGTGTTCTGGTGGGGGGGTGGGGGTGTAAGGGGGTGTTCTGGTGGGGGGTGGGGGTGTAAGGGGGTGTTCTGGTGGGGGGTGGGGGGCGGGGCTATAGCGCCCTCAGGCTCCACCTCTGGAGCTGCTAATGAAGACGATGCGAGCCGCGCTCTCAGACACACCGTCTGTAAACCCTCAAGGGGTCGGATGCTTTCGGAGGCGACTGCATACATTGAATTCATAATGATTCATCATAACGCATGGGATAATGTGATAATGTGATTTTTTTTTTTTATTCAATCCAATTATAATATTCAGAATAGTACATTATAGTTTGTGTTGTATTATAATACAAACCGCCGGTCAGGGTACCTTATGTATACTGCACCTGTGTATACTTATACTTTACTTACTCATAGTATATAGTTAGATTCTAGTGTTTATTGTAACCATATTTGTTGTAATGTATAATATAACTGATAGGGCGCACAGACCCTCATCTGCACCTTTGATTACACTGCCTACTTGCTCACATGCGTATATTCAGAGTTAATCATATTGTTTACACTGCCTATTTTTACTTTCTACTGTACTATAATTTTTTATAATGCCTGTATGTCTACTACTATTACCCTGCCCATACCTGCACCTCCCCTCCCCCATGCTTGCATGATGCCTGCATTTCCCAAAGGGGATCAATAAAGGAATATCTTATCTTATCCTATTAAACCTTCCTGTGTTTACACTGCGCTGGTCTGCAGTCTCACTTCCTGTGTTTACACTGCGCTGGTCACGTGACCCCTGACCCTGTCTCAGGGCCGTTGATAATGCAGATTAAAGCCGTCCCCAGCCGCTGACCTCTACAAGGAGCCTTGGCGCTGCCGTGTGCTCCCCGGGCGCTGCAGACAAGTTTCAAGTTTCAAGTTTCTTTAATAGTTGTCATACAGAAGTACAGAATACTTTTGTACAAAATGCTTCTTACTGTTGCGCTCCAGAGACTGTGCATGACAAGATAAGTATGAAATAAAAACATAGTAAAAATTAGAAGAAAAAAGAGGTCACAGTGTTCAGTTTAGACATATGTACAATGTTCGTAGACGTAGTTACCATACAATATACAATACTGTGCAGTGTACTAATATACAATACTATATAGTGCAAGGCATAAATGGACGAGGTGCAGTTTAGGTACAATTCACAGTAGGTGTACGAGTTGTAGTGCAAATCCTTTATCAATAAATATAAAGTGTAAGTGTGTTTGTGTGATCTAAGTGTGGAGAGTGGGTGCTGCAGTGTGTTGTTTGTTTGAGTGAGTGTGTGTGTGCGTGTGGGTGTGTGTGCTGTGTGCATTTGATGGTTGTTGCATAGTGATTATTGTTCGTTTAGCGATTATTGTTCGTTTAGCAGCCTGATGGCCTGGGGATAGAAGCTCCTTCTGAGTCTTTCTGTGCTCGCCATAAGACTCCGGTATCGCTTGCCTGACGGCAGCAGTTCAAAGAGGCAGTTGTTCGGGTGGCTCGAGTCCTTAATAATTCTCTTAGCCTTCCCCTTGCACCGCTTGTTGTAAATGTTCTGGAGGGTGGGAAGCCCCCCTCTAATTGTGCGTTCGGCTGAACGTGTCACTCTTTGTAGTCTGCTACGGTCTTGTGCAGTGCTATTCCCAAACCAGGAGGTGATGTTGCCGGTCAGGATGCTCTCTATTGTACATGAGTAGAAGTTCCTAAGGATCTTCTGGCTGACTTGGAACTTCCTTAGGCGCCTGAGGAAGTAGAGGCGTTGTCGTGCCTTCTTCACAACACTGTCAATGTGTGTGGTCCATGACAAGTCCTCGGATATGTGGGCTCCGAGGTACTTGAAACTGTTCACTCTCTCAACTGGTGCCCCGTCGATGCTGAGGGGGCTGTAGTCCTTGACCCCCGACCTCCTGAAGTCCACAATCATCTCTTTTGTTTTGCTGACGTTCAGGGAGAGGCAGTTCTCCTGACACCACTGTGACAGGTTCTCTACCTCTTCCAGGTAGGCCCTTTCGTCGTTGGCAGAGATCAGGCCCACCACTACTGTGTCATCAGCAAATTTGATGATGGTGTTGTTGTTCCGCTGTGCTACGCAGTCATGTGTGTACAGGGAGTAGAGGAGGGGGCTCAGAACACAGCCCTGGGGGGCCCCTATGTTGAGCGTGATGGATGAGGAGGTGCAGTTGCCGGCTCTTACCACCTGGGGTCTGCCCGTCAGGAAGTCCAGGACCCACTGGCACAGGTCATAGTTCAAGCCCAGGTCCCTGAGCTTGGCTATGAGTTTGGAGGGGACTATGGTATTGAATGCTGAGCTGTAGTCGATGAACAGCATTCTCACATAGTTCCCCTTCCTCTTGTCCAGATGTGATGCTGCTGTGTGCAGCACATGGGCTATGGCGTCCTCCGTGGACCTGTTGGGGCGATATGCAAATTGCAGAGGGTCCAGGTTGATGGGGAGGGAGGAACAGATGTAGCCCTTCACTAGCTTCTCAAAGCACTTCATGGCTATGGAGGTGAGGGCTACAGGGCGGTAGTCGTTGAGGCAAGCGGGCGTAGATTTTTTGGGTACAGGGATGATGGTGGACTTCTTCAGACAGGTGGGGATGACGGCCTGTTCCAAGGACAGGTTGAAGATGTCAGTGAAAACCGGGGCCAGTTGGTCGGCACAGACTTTTAGGACGCGGCCGGGGATGCCGTCCGGTCCTGCTGCCTTCCTGATATCCACTTTTTTAAAGATCCGTCTCACCTCATGCTCTGTTACCCTGAACACTGAGTCTCCATCAGCAGACCCCCCCCCCCCCATTGCCGTGGTTTGTAGGCTGGTGTTGTTATTCACAGCCTCAAACCTCGCATAGAAGGAGTTGAGATCATTTGCTAAGGAGATGTCACTGTTCAGTTTGAGGGGGGTTCCTTTGTAGTCTGTCATTGTTCTGAGGCCCTGCCACATGCCTCTAGAGTCAGCCTGTTCAAACTGAAGTTCAACTTTATCCCTGTAACGCCGTTTTGCCTCTATTACTGCTCTCCTGACGTTGTATCTTGCCATCTTGTGTTCTTCCATGTTGCCTGTCACCAGCCCGGTGTTGTATGCTGATGTGCGCACTTTCAGAGCCTCACGGACGGATTTGTCTACCCAGGGCTTTTGATTTGGGTAGATATTAATTTTGGTGGTGGGGATTATTACTTCTACCTGAGTACAGACATAGTCAATCACCGTTTCGGTGTATTCGTTAATATTGGCTGTGTTATCACGGAGTACACTCCATTCTGTGCTTCCCAGCACTGCTTGGAGTGACTCTACTGACGTCACGGTCCAACGCTTAACCTCTCGCGAGACCACCGGCGTTCGCTTGAGACACTGTTTGTACTTAGGCAAAAGAAAAATTGCGACGTGATCGCTTTTACCGAATGGACTAAGAGCCTGTGACTTGTACCCATTCTTAAATTGCGAGTATACATGGTCTAATATGTTCTCGCCTCTGGTGGGACAGGTCACATGCTGATAGAAATTCGGCAGCACCTTTTTAAGACGCGCGCTGTTGAAATCCCCCAAGACCAAAATGGCCGCGTCAACGTTAGCTGCCTGGAGTTTGTTTACCTCGTCGTGAAGTTTTGAAAGTGCGACCTCAGTGTTCGCGTGTGGTGGAATGTACACTCCGATGAGGATGATGGACGTTAACTCTCTTGGGAGGAAGAAGGGTCGACATTTTATCGTGATAAACTCCAGGTCTGGGGAGCAGTGGTTAGACATTTCTTTTGTGTTGCCTAAATCGCACCACTCCTTGTTTATCATGAAGGCGATGCCACCTCCTTTCTTCTTTAGTGACTCTAATGCCGTCCGGTCTTTCCGTAGAACGAAGAAGTGGTCTGCCGGTTCTATTGCATGATTCGGGACATCTGGACTCAGCCAAGTTTCTGTGAAACAGAGGACGTTACAATCCCGAATGTCCCTCTGGAATTGGATCCTTGCTCTGATGTCGTCCAATTTGTTTCCTATCGATTGCACGTTGGCCAACAATATGCTGGGCAATGTGGTTCTGTGTCGTTTGGACCTCAGTCTGTTCCGGACCCCGGCTCTCTTTCCTCGTCTTCGCGGCGGCTTTTGTTGTTGTCCGTGGCCGGCATAACAAAGGATCTCGGTGGGCCATTTCTGCTGTTCAGCGATCCGATCCAGAGAGCAATCCAAACGGTAAGTTTTCTTAATCCAATGTCAATGATTGACTGACGGTCATACACATATAATGCACCAACAGTTGGTGCAAATAAAACTCCTAATACTATAAAAATTAACAAAATAAAGCACAGTCTCGTCGGAGCGATCAGAAAGGCAGCCATCACAGCAGCGCCAGTTTTAAGACGCTCACATCCCTCCTCTTGGGTTGAAGGAGGCCAGCTGTAGCGCTTGTGCTTCGTGACACGAGACAGAGGATGGGGGGGGGGGGGGTTAAGAAGGGGATACAATAGCCCCATCATGTGCGGTAGCCACGGAGACCAGCGCTGACATCTAAAGGACCTGAATGAATGCTCGGCACGTAGCGAGCCTCTCAGACCCCGACGCTCTTTTCATCCTCCGTCCTCCCTGTGGCTGTTACACTTCTGATGAGAGAGAAGGCACTCTGTCCTCCCTGTGACTGTTACACTTCTGATGAGAGAGAAGGCACTCTGTCCTCCCTGTGGCTGTTACACTTCTGATGAGAGAGAAGGCACTCTGTCCTCCCTGTGGCTGTTACACTTCTGATGAGAGAGAAGGCACTCTGTCCTCCCTGTGGCTGTTACACTTCTGATGAGAGAGAAGGCACTCTGTCCTCCCTGTGGCTGTTACACTTCTGATGAGAGAGAAGGCACTCTGTCCTCCCTGTGGCTGTTACACTTCTGATGAGAGAGAAGGCACTCTGTCCTCCCTGTGGCTGTTACACTTCTGATGAGAGAGAAGGCACTCTGTCCTCCCTGTGGCTGTTACACTTCTGATGAGAGAGAAGGCACTCTGTCCTCCCTGTGGCTGTTACACTTTTCTTTTCTTTTTTCCACTTTTTCTCCTCCTGTTTTTCTGTGATTTTTCTCCCATCCCAATTTAGTCGTCATGCCAATTCCCCCCTCCCCCTTCCCGGTCGTTGCTCGCACGTGCCCCCCCCACTGGTCGGTCTAGGGAGGGTTGCTAGATACTATCGCATGTCCCCTCCTCCGATACATGCGGAGTCAGCCAGCCACTTCTTTTCACCTGCCAGCGCGGACTCTCATTGGCGAGGTGTAACGTGTGGGAGGCTCACACTACCCTCGACATCTCCCTTCCTCGCTGTGCAGGCGCCCCGACCGACCTGTAGGAACGACCAGAATACCACCCCGCCGGTTTCCCTCCCGCTGACTCTGCCAATTGAGCCAGTATGACGGCCGGCCCAAGCCGGAAGCAACGCTGACAGCCGGGTTCGATACCAGTGTCTCTCGCGTTGGTGACGAGCGCTTATACCGCTGCGGCACCCAGCCGCCTTTGACTGTTACACTTCTGAAATCTGGCTTTGCTTTTATGATGTGTGTGTGTGTGCGTGCGTGTGTGTGTGTGTGTGTGTGTGTGTGTGTGTGTGTGTGTGTGTGTGTGTGTGTGTGTGTGTGTGTGTGTGTGTGTGTGTGTGTGAGTGTGTGCGTGCGTGCATGTGTGAGCATAAATTAAATCTCAAGCAGGTGTCAGTGTCATTATTATTATTATTATTATTATTATTATTATTTATTATTATTATTATTATTATTATTATTATTATTATTATTATTATTATTATTATTATTATTATTATTATTATTATTATTATTATTATTATTATTATTATTATTATTATTATTATTATTATTATTATTATTATTATTATTATTATTATTATTATTATTATTATTATTATTATTATTATTATTTGTTATTTGTTATTTATTTAGTTTATTTTATTCATGTAGTTAAAGGTCAAAGACTAAAATATGAGATGATGACTGTAGAGTTCATTACAAATACTGTATATACACATTTAATATTTGATGAATAACCTGAATGATGAATGAAAAAGGAAAAATGAATAATAATAATAATAATAATAATAATAATAATAAT
>NW_028173955.1:0-45000 GCF_963971535.1 Notolepis coatsorum | reverse complement strand
GCTAGCAGCAGCCCATGTTGCTGCCTGCCATAGACTGAGGGACAGTGAGTGACAGTCACCTGACATGTTTATGCCGTAATATTTTATGTTCTATTTTATGATGATAATTTTTGTATGTACTATGGCATTAATATCTGTTTTGTAATCCATGTTTATGTTATTAATCATTTGCTTTGGCAACATGTACAAGTTGCGTCATGCCAATAAAGCCATTTGACTTGAATTGAATTGAGAGGAGAGAGAGAAGAGACAGAGGGAGAGACAGAGAGAGAGAGCGACTGAGAGAGAGAGAGCGACAGAGAGAGAGCGACTGAGAGAGAGAGAGAGTGAGAGAGAGAGCGACAGAGAGAGAGAGTGAAAGAGAGAGTGAGAGAGAGAGAGACAGTGAGAGAGAGCGACTGAGAGAGAGAGAGAGAGATAGAGAGAGAGAGACAGAGAGAGAGAGCGACAGAGAGAGAGAGTGAAAGAGAGAGTGAGAGAGAGAGACAGTGAGAGAGAGCGACTGAGAGAGAGAGAGCGACAGAGAGAGAGCGACTGAGAGAGATAGAGTGACAGAGAGAGAGCGACAGAGAGAGAGAGCGACAGAGAGAGAACGACAGAGAGAGAGAGAGTGACAGAGAGAGAGCGACAGAGAGAGATAGAGCGACAGAGAGAGAACGACAGAGAGAGAGAGAGAGTGACAGAGAGAGAGCGACAGAGAGAGATAGAGCGACAGAGAGAGAACGACAGAGAGAGAGAGAGTGCCAGAGATAGAGCGACAGAGAGAGAACGACAGAGAGAGAGAGAGTGACAGAGATAGAGCAACAGAGAGAGAACGACAGAGAGAGTGTGAGGTTTTGCCCGCTGCTCACTACCTTTTCTCTGTCTTCTTTAAGCCTACTGTTAGGAATTCCCTATTCTCTGTCTTCTTTAAGCCTACTGTTAGGAATTCCCTACTCACTCTCTCTAGCCCCCACCCTCTCGTTCCTTACCCTTAGTGGCCACACCTGTTTGATATTCTATTATCTCTCGCACCTGTGGTGGCAGGCTAATTAGTCCCCCTGTGGGCTTTAAATACCAGGGCGCTTCCCCTCGTTTTGGCGTGGGGTCGTGTTGTATACTTGCCGAGTCATATTCTCTAAACATCTAGACTCTTTCGGGAGATCCTCTGTCTGCCTATGCTGTTCCAGTCTCCGGCGTCGAGATGTTTGCTCCAGCCTTCGCCTGCTGTCGCCGTTGCCTGAGAGTGGGACTGGTCTGCGCTCCCTAGACTTCCACGGGAGGCATCCCAGTCATCCACTTCAGACCCCCCGCGCAGCTGTCGTCCTGACGCACATCCAGACCAGCGCAGACGCTCTCCAGTCCACAGCGCGCAACGCGCATCTTCCAAGAACCCTCGAGCTTGGCACGCTCTCCAGACCAGCGCGCAACGCGCATCTTCCAAGGACGCTCGAGCTTGGCACGCTCTCCAGACCAGCGCGCAACGCGCATCTCCTAGACCTTCGAGCTTGGCACGCTCCTCCGTACCAGCGCACAGACGCGCATCTTCCAGACCTTCGTGCTTGGCACACTCCTCCTGGCAGACGCACCCCGATGCGTCTCTCTGTTCTGACGCGCACACCAAGGTGTGGCGCGCCACTCTGTTCCTCGGCTCCGACAGTGGCTACCCGGTGGACGACATCCTCGCCACCGCCACTGTTCCAGCTCCCTGTTTCGACGCGCACACCAAGGTGTGGCGCGCACTCTGTTCCTCGGCTCCGACAGTGGCTACCCGGTGGACGACATCCTCGCCACCGCCACTGTTCCAGCTCCCTGTTCCGACGCGCACACCAAGGTGTGGCGCGCACTCTGTTCCTCGGCTCCGACAGTGGCTACCCGGTGGACGACATCCTCGCCACCGCCACTGTTCCAGCTCCCTGTTCCGACGCGCACACCAAGGTGTGGCGCGCACTCTGTTCCTCGTCCCCGACAGCGGCTACCCGGTGGACGATGCCCTCGTCACCGCCACTGTTCCAGCACTCTGTTCCTCGGCTCCGACAGCGGCTACCCGGTGGACGATGCCCTCGTCACCGCCACTGTTCCAGCACTCTGTTCCTCGGCTCCGACAGCGGCTACCCGGTGACGATGCCCTCGTCACCGCCACTGTTCCAGCACTCTGCCCCTCGGCTCGGACAGCCAGCCACCCGGTGGCGATGCCCTCGCCCCGTTGCTGTCCCTGTACCTTTACGCATACGCCTGGGTGAGTTTTGATTGTGATGTCACTCACTCAGCGTAGTGCCCTTGCCCCCGTTCCCGTTGCTGTCCCTGTACCTTTACGCATACGCCTGGGTGAGTTTTGATTGTGATGTCACTCACTCAGCGTAGTGCCCTTGCCCCCGTTCCCGTTGCTGTCCCTGTACCTTTACGCATACACCTGGGTGAGTTTTGATTGTGATGTCACTCACTCAGCGTAGTGCCCTTGCCCCCGTTCCCGTTGCTGTCCCTGTACCTTTACGCATACGCCTGGGTGAGTTTTTGATTGTGATGTCACTCACTCAGCGTAGTGCTCTTGCCCCCGTTCCCGCTGCTGTTCCTGTTCCTTTACGCATACGCCTGGGTGAGTTTTGATTGTGATGTCACTCTCCCAGCGTATTGCCTCTGTTAGTTAGTTTGGACAATTCATCTCCCAGCGTATTGCCACTGTTAGTTAGTTTGGACATTTCATCTCCCAGCGTAATGCCTCTGTTTTTGGTTCTCACTTAGAATAGTATTTTTGGACTTTACATCTCCCCCTGTGTGTTTGCCACACGAAGATATTATTACTTTGTTCACTTTGTTATTTGGACTGTTCTGCACCTGCTCTGTTTTTTCCCTTTTGTGCATTAACTCTCTCCTCTGTCCTGCAGAGCGGCCCAGATGTTTTCCCACCAGTCCCCAGTTCCTCCCTATCCCCAGCCCGCCTCCGCGGTTCTAGTTCCACCTAGTTCCTGTCCCAAGTTCTCCCCTTCTAGTTCCACCTAGTTCCTGTCCCAAGTTCTCCCCTTCTAGTTCCACCTAGTTCCTGTCCCAAGCTCTCCCCTTCTAGTTCCACCTAGTTCCTTGTCCCTAGTTCCCCTAGTCCCCGTTTCTCCTGTTCCCTAGCTCTCCAAGTCCCTAGTCCCCTCTCCCTAGTTCTCCTTGTCCCTGGTTTACCTAGTCTCTAGTTCCTCTGTCCCAAGGCGTTCCCTTAACCTTCCCTTAGGCGTTCCCTTACTTTCCCTTAGTGTTCCCTTTTCCTGCCCGCCTCTTAAAGGCACCTTTCCTTCCCCTCATATTATATTCCTGTATTTGTGATTCTCCCTTAAAGGGACCGTGCCCTTTTCCCTGTATTTCCCTGTTGTTCAATAAATATCTGTTTCTTGGCAAACCATCATACCTGTCTTGTGTTGTGCGATTGGGGTCGGTTACAAACCATAACAGTACGACCCCACCAAGTCTACGACCCCAGCCAGCACAGACTGTGTATGTTGAGTTTGCCTTTTTTTTTCTTGTCCCCTCTAGCTTCCCTGTTAGCCCAGTTTAGCTTCCTTGTTAGTCCTGTTTAGCTCCCTTGTTAGCCTGTTACTCCCCTGTTTAGCCCAGTTTAGCTTCCCTGTTTAGCTTGTTAGTCTCCCCGGTTAGCTCCCCTGTTTGCTTCCCGTTTTGCCCTGTTTGACCCCCCTGTAGCTAGCCATGCCCTGGCGGCTAACCCAGTCCCTCAGCAGAGCCCCTGTCTGCTAGTCTTGCCCCGGCTGCTAGCACAGCCTCTATGTTTATGCAGCCCTTGCTGCTGGCATGGGCCCTGTAGCTAGCCATGCCCTGGCAGCTAACCCAGTTTCCCTCTGCATGGCCCCGGTCTGCTAGCTTGGCCCCGGCTGTTAGCACAGCCTCTATGTTAATGCAGCCTTGCAGCTGGCATAGGCCCTGTAGCTAGCCAGGCCCAAGCAGCTAACCCGGTCCCTCTGCATGGCCTCCACTTTTTTGTGTAGTTTCTCCCACTGCTAGGACTGCCCTTCAGCTAGCAAGGTCAGTATTCCCACAGCTAGGACTGTCCTTCCAGCTAGCTTGTTCTCTCATGCTGGTCCAGCCCTGTCTGCCAGCCTAGCTCCGGCAGCTAGCGCAGCCTCTATGTAGATGTAGCAGTACAGCTAGCATAGGCCCTGTAGCTATCAGTGCCTTGGCAGCTACCCTTTCCCTCTGCTAGCCTAGCTCGGCAGCTAGCGCAGCCTCTATGTTGATGTAGCAGTACAGCTAGCATAGGCCCTGTAGCTATCAGTGCCCTGGCAGCTACCCTTTCCCTCTGCTAGCCCTTTCCCGGTGCTACCATGGTTACCCCTTTGCTACCCTGCTTGCCCCTCAGTTCTCTAGACCCAGTTCCTCTAGACCAGTTCCTCTAGACCAGTTCTCTAGACCAGTTCTCTAAACCAGTTCTCTAGACCAGTTCTCTAGCCCAGTCCTCTAGACCAGTTCTCTAGATCAGTTCTCTAGACCCAGTTCCTCTAGACCAGTTCTCTAGACCAGTTCTCTAAACCAGTTCTCTAGACCAGCTCTCTAGCCCGGTTCTCTAGCCCAGTTCTCTAGACCAGTTCTCTAGACCAGTTCTCTAGACCCAGTTCCTCTAGACCAGTTCCCCCAGTTGCCCCTCTGCTACCCTAGTTTACCCCTCGGCGACCCTGTTTCTTTTGCTGGCCCCACTCTTGTGGTGGCTTCCCCTGCTGGCTTTGCCAGTACCTCTTGTTTTGCCCCCTGCCACTCTGTCTGTATTTGTTTTGGGTCGCCGGGTGGCTCCCGTTGGAGGGGGGGATACTGTGAGGTTTTGCCCGCTGCTCACTACCTTTTCTCTGTCTTCTTTAAGCCTACTGTTAGGAATTCCCTATTCTCTGTCTTCTTTAAGCCTACTGTTAGGAATTCCCTACTCACTCTCTCTAGCCCCCACCCTCTCGTTCCTTACCCTTAGTGGCCACACCTGTTTGATATTCTATTATCTCTCGCACCTGTGGTGGCAGGCTAATTAGTCCCCCTGTGGGCTTTAAATACCAGGGCGCTTCCCCTCGTTTTGGCGTGGGGTCGTGTTGTATACTTGCCGAGTCATATTCTCTAAACATCTAGACTCTTTCGGGAGATCCTCTGTCTGCCTATGCTGTTCCAGTCTCCGGCGTCGAGATGTTTGCTCCAGCCTTCGCCTGCTGTCGCCGTTGCCTGAGAGTGGGACTGGTCTGCGCTCCCTAGACTTCCACGGGAGGCATCCCAGTCATCCACTTCAGACCCCCCGCGCAGCTGTCGTCCTGACGCACATCCAGACCAGCGCAGACGCTCTCCAGTCCACAGCGCGCAACGCGCATCTTCCAAGAACCCTCGAGCTTGGCACGCTCTCCAGACCAGCGCGCAACGCGCATCTTCCAAGGACGCTCGAGCTTGGCACGCTCTCCAGACCAGCGCGCAACGCGCATCTCCTAGACCTTCGAGCTTGGCACGCTCCTCCGTACCAGCGCACAGACGCGCATCTTCCAGACCTTCGTGCTTGGCACACTCCTCCTGGCAGACGCACCCCGATGCGTCTCTCTGTTCTGACGCGCACACCAAGGTGTGGCGCGCCACTCTGTTCCTCGGCTCCGACAGTGGCTACCCGGTGGACGACATCCTCGCCACCGCCACTGTTCCAGCTCCCTGTTTCGACGCGCACACCAAGGTGTGGCGCGCACTCTGTTCCTCGGCTCCGACAGTGGCTACCCGGTGGACGACATCCTCGCCACCGCCACTGTTCCAGCTCCCTGTTCCGACGCGCACACCAAGGTGTGGCGCGCACTCTGTTCCTCGGCTCCGACAGTGGCTACCCGGTGGACGACATCCTCGCCACCGCCACTGTTCCAGCTCCCTGTTCCGACGCGCACACCAAGGTGTGGCGCGCACTCTGTTCCTCGTCCCCGACAGCGGCTACCCGGTGGACGATGCCCTCGTCACCGCCACTGTTCCAGCACTCTGTTCCTCGGCTCCGACAGCGGCTACCCGGTGGACGATGCCCTCGTCACCGCCACTGTTCCAGCACTCTGTTCCTCGGCTCCGACAGCGGCTACCCGGTGACGATGCCCTCGTCACCGCCACTGTTCCAGCACTCTGCCCCTCGGCTCGGACAGCCAGCCACCCGGTGGCGATGCCCTCGCCCCGTTGCTGTCCCTGTACCTTTACGCATACGCCTGGGTGAGTTTTGATTGTGATGTCACTCACTCAGCGTAGTGCCCTTGCCCCCGTTCCCGTTGCTGTCCCTGTACCTTTACGCATACGCCTGGGTGAGTTTTGATTGTGATGTCACTCACTCAGCGTAGTGCCCTTGCCCCCGTTCCCGTTGCTGTCCCTGTACCTTTACGCATACGCCTGGGTGAGTTTTGATTGTGATGTCACTCACTCAGCGTAGTGCCCTTGCCCCCGTTCCCGTTGCTGTCCCTGTACCTTTACGCATACGCCTGGGTGAGTTTTTGATTGTGATGTCACTCACTCAGCGTAGTGCTCTTGCCCCCGTTCCCGCTGCTGTTCCTGTTCCTTTACGCATACGCCTGGGTGAGTTTTGATTGTGATGTCACTCTCCCAGCGTATTGCCTCTGTTAGTTAGTTTGGACAATTCATCTCCCAGCGTATTGCCACTGTTAGTTAGTTTGGACATTTCATCTCCCAGCGTAATGCCTCTGTTTTTGGTTCTCACTTAGAATAGTATTTTTGGACTTTACATCTCCCCCTGTGTGTTTGCCACACGAAGATATTATTACTTTGTTCACTTTGTTATTTGGACTGTTCTGCACCTGCTCTGTTTTTTCCCTTTTGTGCATTAACTCTCTCCTCTGTCCTGCAGAGCGGCCCAGATGTTTTCCCACCAGTCCCCAGTTCCTCCCTATCCCCAGCCCGCCTCCGCGGTTCTAGTTCCACCTAGTTCCTGTCCCAAGTTCTCCCCTTCTAGTTCCACCTAGTTCCTGTCCCAAGTTCTCCCCTTCTAGTTCCACCTAGTTCCTGTCCCAAGCTCTCCCCTTCTAGTTCCACCTAGTTCCTTGTCCCTAGTTCCCCTAGTCCCCGTTTCTCCTGTTCCCTAGCTCTCCAAGTCCCTAGTCCCCTCTCCCTAGTTCTCCTTGTCCCTGGTTTACCTAGTCTCTAGTTCCTCTGTCCCAAGGCGTTCCCTTAACCTTCCCTTAGGCGTTCCCTTACTTTCCCTTAGTGTTCCCTTTTCCTGCCCGCCTCTTAAAGGCACCTTTCCTTCCCCTCATATTATATTCCTGTATTTGTGATTCTCCCTTAAAGGGACCGTGCCCTTTTCCCTGTATTTCCCTGTTGTTCAATAAATATCTGTTTCTTGGCAAACCATCATACCTGTCTTGTGTTGTGCGATTGGGGTCGGTTACAAACCATAACAGAGAGAGAGAGTGACAGAGATAGAGCAACAGAGAGAGAACGACAGAGAGAGAGAGAGTGACAGAGATAGAGCGACAGAGAGACAAGACAAGACCTGGAGACACTGGTGATCTGGAGACAAGACCTCTGGAGACACCTCTATGCTTGCCTACTAGCCTGACTGTCCTTATTGTGATTATGTGGTTATATGATTTATGATTATGTATATGTGTGATTATCATATGTGTGCCTGCCTATACGGTGTTTATACATGTATAGCTTTGATTTGTCCGTGTACACTGTTTTTATTTTTATTCTATTTTATAATTTTTTTTTTATAGATGCACAAAATGCCTAGAGAGTGAATGTACAGAATATGTTTTAAACAGTTTTTATATTAGCTTTAATATCCTTCTATTTTTTCCCATTTTTTTTTCCTGTTTATTTTCTGGCTTAAACATCTAGCCCAGGGACTACACCTGCAAACTAGCAACCCTGCTAATGTTGGCATATTTACAGTTTTTTTTTTAAATTTGTATTAATTTATAAATGTATAAACTGTTGATTAATATGCACTGTGCCTCAAATAAACTGAGTAAACTAAAACTAAACTAAACCCCGCCGTCGGTGTGTGAATGTGTGAGTGAATGTGGGTAAAAATCCGAGGAACAAACTGTAAAGCGCTTTGGATAAAAACCATTTACATGAAGTCAGGTTGAGAAATAAAAAGGGAAATAGAAAAAAAATATATATATCTTCATTGTACAGGAGCGATCTAATCTAACCGATGCCAAATAGAATAAGCAATAAAGCGGACGGCTTCATGGATAGTGACATTTGATGCAGGAGGTGTTGCCAAGCCAGACGTGGCGTACAGGGGTCTGGCTTGTAAATAATTAATCTTTGCTCTTCATGTCTTCTTGTCAGTACAGAGCAGGGACTTGTATCCTGGCAACGGGCCATGACTCCCACATGCTGCAGGGAGCAGCACGCCCTCCGGGGGGAGACATTCTGCAGCCTGCCTGGAGCCAGACACACACGCGCACGCACGCACGCACACACACACACACACACACACACACACACACACACACACACACACACACACACACACACACACACACACACACACACACACACACACACACACACACACACACACACACACACACACACACACACACACACACGCGCACACACACACACACACACACACACACACACACACACACACACACACACCAGTTTACTGCTGATTCAAAACACAGTGTTGCTAACTAGAGGAGGCTATATTACGTCTGTACCGTATGTGTATGTCTGTGCTCACACATGGTACACACACGGAAATACATCACCAAACCAGTGTATGTACCCCCCCCCCACACACACACACACATATGTGTGCGCTTACATACACATACACACAAATACACACAAATACACACACACACATTGACCAGCCTGTATACACATAGTCCTCTCAAGACTCACAAAAACATATGCATGCATACTGTAAACACAGCCCCCCCACTGGACACACACACACACGCACACACACACGCGCTCACACACACATTCCTTGTGGATTAGTATTAAGGATGCTCTGTTTCCCTCTTCATCGGGGGTCCTGGGTTTCCTTCGTCTTCATGGCTTCATCATGTATATTTCAGTGTCTCACATCACAGATGGAGCCACGTTTTAATTGCTGCACTATTGCTCCTATCAAGAGGAATTGTTTGGAAAGTGCTGCAGTAATCATGCAGGATAAATGCACGGTGGGGTGCGATGGCTTTTATATGGCTAGATAGTAGTAATTAATTGTGTGTGTGTGTGTGTGTGTGTGTGTGTGTGCACGTGTGTGTGTGTGTGTTTGTGTAATGTACACATATGTGTGTGCAGGTGTGTGTGTGTGTTTGTGTAATGCATATGTGTCATGTAGCAAAGAAAAAGCTTTGATGACCTCTGTGTCATATTTGGGGAGGGAACCAAAAGGAGCCTGGGATCCATACAGACTCTGACCTTTGACCCTAACCCTAATAACCCTAACTCTAACCTGCTGGTTGTACATGCGAGTGACCTACACACCACTCATCACACGCACACACTGTAGAATAATGGCTTTTTTTATCCGCTGTTTTTTAACATGTAAAAAAAAACATATACCTTGTAATGTATAGTTTGTATAGATAGAATATACGTTGTGTATTATGTTTAGTTTATAGTTTAGTTAATTGTTTTAATTTATAGTTTATTAAGTTATAGTTATATAGTTATAGTTTATAGTCACAGTTATAGTTTAAAGTCATAGTTTGTATAGATAGAATATACGTTGTGTATTATGTTTATACCTTTTTATACCTCTCTGTTTCAGCCATGTTCTATTAGAATAGAATAGAATAGAAATACTTTATTCATCCTGAGGGAAATTTGGAACTACAAATCGCTCACAGTAAACAGTAAACATTTAGGTTAGACAAAAACAAAGTCACAAATAAGAATAAAAATAAGCCTAAGAATAACGGTCTGGGATATACATTTCCTATGTTACATTCTAATATAAAATATACAGTCAAAATATACAGAAATATACAGTAAGTGTAAAATTGTACTACTGTATGTTGGTTTAAAAGTAAAAGCCCAGGGCCCTCATTTATCAATGGTGCGTACGCACAGACATGTGCGTAACCCGTGCGTACGATCATTTCTAAGCAAAGTGTGAGACTTATCATTTTGAACGTGTGCTTGACTTTGTGCGTATATCTACGCACAGCTCAGACCATGCGTACCTGGCGCCCATCGGTAGAATATGAAGACTACAACGCGGAAATAAGCTTCCGTGCATTAGTTTCAACACTGGCGTGTTCTGTATGACCCGTAATTCATTATAGTTAATGGTAAAATAGCGACAGTAGTGTAATTATAATGCGAACAAGAGGTTGGCCTGCTTGTTTGGCACGGCGGGGCAGACGCAGAACACCCACCTCCAAACGCGATTAAATAGTGTTTAAAATAAAAAGCGAAATACTATTATTTTGTGTGTCATGTTTCCAAATAAGATTGGTCACAACGAAATGCTTTCTACTTCAATTTGTTGGTTAGAATAGATGACCTCCGTTGAAACTTCACTGAGACTAACACAGTCTATTTGTGAGCTCCCGCACAGACGTGATAATAATAATAGCTTAATTTTATATAGCGCCTTTCAAGAGACCCAAGGTCGCTTTACATAGGGGGAAAAAATAATAAAGTAATAAACATAGTGGACAGACACAACATATAAATATGATGATGGAATTCAAGTTCGCGTTTTTATTGATCACATGCTATACATGGCGTAGGCTACATGGCAGTGAGATTCATTGTTCTATGCTCTCGTATTATTGTTATATCTCATTACTGGCTATCGCGTCTCACTCTGCCAATGAGATAACCTCTTATCTCCACGCACCTAGCGTGCACGCGAAACAAACAAATGCACCCACTTGCACGTGACCAAGCCACTCCCATGCGTCTCCCTATATGACGCCGGAAATGGTCACGCTCACCCTTCCTCATTTAGTTTCCAAACACGGAAGTAGCAGTGCACTTCGTGAACTGGTTGTTATGAAACGTAGGGAGAAATTACACAATGTTGGGTATTCGCCAGAAGTTCACCAGCCCCCGGAACCTTCTCGGCACATCCTAACAGCGCAGCGGTCCTGTCCTGGGGTTTCCTCGTCTCGTGACAGCGGATCGAGGGACAACGCGCGACGGTTAGCAGTCGAGCTAAGTTGTGCACAGGTAGGGCCTGCGCTATCAGGCATTGATACTAGCATGGGGTAATACTGCTCGTTGTCTCGTGAGACGACCGAGTGATGTATTGGCGCGGGGGGCGGGATTTTGGGAAAACATAACTTGCGTTTGGATGTTTTCCAAGTATCCTAGCGTGCAGCTAATGCTAATGCTACAATGTTGGGGCGCCGTTCCCATGTACCCCGCCGAAGTTTGCCTTTGAGAACCAATGGTTCTCGAGCCGTAACGGCACATGGGGCAGGAGCCTATCTCCAGTTTCCGTAGCGTGAGGCAGCTTGATGTACAAGTACACCCCTTGGACATGACGCTAGTATGTCGCAAGGACTTCCCCCCAAACCAACCCTTGATGCTGAGTGTCAAGCAGGGAGGCTATGGGTACCATTTTTAAATAGTCTTTGGTATGACTCGGCCGGGGCTTGAACTCCCAGCCTCCCGAACTCATGTACCCCGCCGAGGGCTGTCTTTACTGTCTTCCCTCCTCTTAACCATTCATGCTGACGGTCAATCAGTGTCTAATGTTGGGGTTTTAACGGGGGCTTATTTACCCTTTACATGGGTGGATGGGCTGAGGCTCAGGGCAGGTGTGCTTTTTGTGAATCTATGAATTGAAAATGGGGGTCCCTGATGTGGACAAGACTAACGTTTTCTCTGGTCTGCATTCCCTTTAACAATTGTGTGTATTGGGCTAGCCCATTCTGCAATATGTTAATATAGTTTTCGTTCATTCATTCATTTATCCCTTCATGGGTGCACACCGCAGTGGAGGTTGTTACATGACTACTAGTGAGGCAGTGCTTCACTAGTAGTAGACTTTGGTCTGCAGCCACCACTGGTGTTCCGTGCTTAGTGAAGCAGGTGGCATCAGTCCTTTGCCCTGACATGGTGGAACGGTGTCTCGCCCGGCCGACGCCATGAGGCGAGTCGGCCCGGCAGGTGGCCGCGGTACAGAATTTAGTGTAACGGAGGTACCGCAGTCTATCCACAGTCACGAGGTACAGTAAGTGAAGTGGCTGTGGACGTTAAGCGGTACTGCAAGTAAACTCACTCCCCAAAGGCATCCAGACCCAGTAGCAAGAGGTGGATTCACTTCTTGGTATAGTGGTCTGTGATGCCGCCCGCGACGCGGGAGATCGGGGTTCAACTACCACTCAGGGTGATCCCTTAACAGGGGTCGAATCGACTAAAACACAACGCAACTAAGATCACACCGGCTACACGTGGTGCCGTGACCCGGATGCCCTGGGTGGAGTGAGTTTAGGGGGGTGAGTGTAACGGAGGTACTGCAGTCTATCCACAGTATTACGTAACCATTGACTACAGGAAGGCTCGTTAACTTGTCAATGTTACACAATAAGGAGACGGCAGCCAAAGTATCTAAATAAAGAATATTTTAATTAATAGTTATCATGGTTTTTCGTAACTGAAATGAACATCAAATAATAGACAGACAAACACAGGACTATACAGACAGGATCAGCACCAGACGGAAGGGATGACAGACTACTTATACACAAGGGGATGACGAGACGACACACACCTGGGTTAATGGTAATTGGATACACCTGGGGAAAACAATGGGGACTACACACTAGGACAGAGGACTACATCTAGACATGACACATCACACTAGGAACGCCTGATCAGGGCACATGACACACATAACACACAGTCACGAGGTACAGTAAGTGAAGTGGCTGTGGACGTTAAGCGGTACTGCAAGTAAACTCACTCCCCAGAGGCATCCAGACCCAGTAGCAAGAGGTGGATTCACCTCTTGGTATAGTGGTCTGTGATGCCGCCCGCGACACGGGAGATCGGGGTTCAACTCCCACTCAGGGCGATCCCTTAACAGGGGTCGAATCGACAAAACACAACGCAAGTAAGATCACACCGGCTACATTAGCAGCGACTGGCAACATTGCTCAATTGGCTGTTTTTGTCAAAAATGGTGTCGGGTGGTGGGGCCTTAGGGCCAGCCGACGTCAAAACCATCGCACAAGGTTTTGAGGTTATTCAGCTTTTGACCGTAAGCTATAACCGCAGGGAGGGCTAGGATGCTGTCAACGGTTGTTCACAGGCATCTTTGGTTGGAGCAATCTCCCCTTGAGGAGGGGAGAGGTCCTCCTCACGGCTCCCCTCTCCGCGGGTGGACCTTGGTCTGTCCACGGAGGCGCGGGCGGTATTTGACCTGGGCCCCACGCTGCCCCACACCGCGCAGCCAGAGGTGAGAGCACGGCCTCGCCAGCGGCCATGTTTCCCCCACCTGGGATACCCTGGACACAAAGAAAACAGGTGATCACAAGGCCGACAGCCTCGGCGGCCTGAGGGATCGGCTATATTAGATGGGCACGCCCTAAAAAAACGTTGCCATCTAGCTGTGTCTAGCATGCTCTCCGGTTACTCCCCCCCGCTACACTACTGGACGCCTCTATACCTTCTACAACGGCGCTCAGTTTCCAGGTTCCTCTGATTGGCCACGACGCCCACGTGACCCTACGCTAGCCCGCCCCCTTCCTGCCGCGCCGCGCTCGCCAGCTTCCTGTGTGCGCCAAGCTCCTGCCGCGCCGCGCTCCCTCAGCTTCCTCAATTTATAACGAATCATTAAAAAAATATACCGTTAACTGGAATATGTTGTTTCTTTACACATATGTTGGATTATGTAATTGGTTTGTCATGACAAACCAATAAAAATTGCGAATTAACCGGTGGCCACAACAACACACAGTACTGGTGGTGGTGGAGGACCGGGGGGCTCCGCGTCTCGGGCGGCAGGGGGAGAGGAGGCAGCCGGGGAGGTCGAGGGGGAAGACGGACGCCTGTCTGCAAGAAAGTGGTCTACGACGACCACGAGAGTGAAGAGGAGGAGGACGACGCGGTCAGCTTGCGATCAGAGGAGGACGAGTACTGTTGTGAAGGATCAGATTAAACCGAATATATATATTTATTTATGGATATATATTTAATAGTATTTGTATATCGTTTGATATCCCTTGTATATTCCTTGTACATATACACTGAATATCCCTTTAGTCTACTAACAGCCCATAATAGTTTCATTCTCTCATTGGACAAGAACTTGGCGCCAGCAGCCAAGCCCCTTGGTTCAAGTTCAATCGTGCCGACGAACATGTCGTTACTAGCCCGGTTCCGCGTAGGAATACGTCTGGCGAAATACGAATGGTACTATTTGTTCACAGCGCATATATATATGGCGCAAGTAAAGTAGAACTTTCTTTTTAGTCCCTTAGCCCTTAGTTCTTTACCCTCCAACCTAGTGGCAAGACGTTAAGCCTCACCCACGATACACGTGTGGTGCAGTATGGTCAACTTGGCCTCAGAATGGCATTGAGACATCGTGTGGATTAATAGTTGAATTGTCATAGTTTGGCACTATACCGTCGAGTGGGACGTATTTCTATTAAGTTAATAATAGTCTATTATGTATGGTGCATCGTTCGGTTAGAGTTATAAAGTGAGCAGTACCCCCATCGTTTCCTCGCGTTATCTAGAGTCTTAACCAGGCTGGGCAGACCACGTGTGGTGCTTTCATCCGAGGAGTTCTGGGCCAGGACGAGTGGACCTGCACATTGGATTACCTTACCCGGGCGACGGCGAGCCCTACACGGCTTGGATTATCTACTTGCTTTGGGTGCTTTGATTATGCCATGGATAACAGCCAACACTGGTAAGTGTTGGAACTACCCCCGAGAGGAGTCCAGGTGAGACGGCGCTCTAACCCGAGTGAGGTCGCCTCACGTCTCTTCGTTGTGGACCGGCAGCTACCGTCTACAAGAGGGCCCAACTGTATTCATCTGTGGACCAAGGTTCTGTGGGCACCGTGTTCAGCACTCTGAATTCTCCCAAGAAATCGTTGGCCAGATGGGATATCGCCAGCGGCTCTCCTAACCCCCCCCCCCCCTACTGACTTACAACCAGCGGGACCCCCTTTAGTGTATCCAGCTATAATTATTAAGTACCATCGCTATAGTTCCCTAAAGAACCAGGTTGTATACTTGCTTCCTGCGTAACCAGAGATTGGACATTCAATGTTGATTTGCCTACGAATACTCATTTGCCTTACAAGTGCATTCAAATCATAAATGTCATTAAGTGAACGTTGTATATACCCTTTGCTATATATTAAATATTCGATTTATACATTTGTGTGGACTTGGTTTCATGGTGGGAAAGTGTTCATCATATCTATATCATGTACTGTGTGGCCAGTAGTTAAAGTACATAAAGCGCTAGTGGTTTAATGATACCATACTTATCAATACAGTCAGGGAATTGTACCCCTCAGTTACAATTGGTCCTTCGAGCCGGAGGGTAACTAGTGTAATATTAATATAGTGTTATTAATATTGAAATGGCCTATGATGAACACTCCACGAAACGGTCCTCCTAACGTATAACGCCCGCGGCGCAGACGACAGACACCTCAGTACTTAGAGGATTACGCTGTCAGTCAACTACCTAGCCTTCGACAAACGGTAAACGCGGTAAAAGTAGAAAGTAAAATTATGTCTGACCTTAACGACCAGGTTACCCCGACCACAGAGGCCCTAGTGGGTTCTAATGTAACTGACCAAGCTCACGGTGGGGACCAGGAGGGAGCTGACATGCCTTTACCCCCCGCCAATACCGAAGAAGTAGTCCCCGACCAGCCCCGGGAGGAAGACAACCCTACAGAGAGAGAACTCTGCACGGAACAAGATGAGGAGAGCGCCGAGGAAATAGAGCTCCAGGACTCCCCGACGAGTACAGCCAGGAGCGGCTCACCTCTACAACCGTCTTCCCCCAGCGAAGCGGAGAGGATGCTATCACAGGCGTTCCTCGTCAGCCTGACAGCCTCTACCGAACGCGATCGACTCCAGGGTGAACGCGATCGACTTCAGGGTGAACGCGATCGACTCCAGACACAGCAACGGAGCGAAGAAGAGCGCATACGCCTGGAGATGAGACGCCTTCAGACGGAAGAGAATATGGCAAGAGACCGAGCAGACACCCAGCGTGCCGCTGCCGGTGCCCAAAGAGAAACAGAGCGCGACCTCGCTCTCATCCAGCGCGAAACCGAGCGCGACAGACTACAGGGCGAGCGCGACAGACTACAAGCCGAGCGCGACAAGTTACAAGCGCAGCTAATGGAGCAGCTGATCCTCAAGGCAACACCCTCTCCCTCCGCCAGGGGTTCAAGGAACTCGTCGAGACAACAGTCAAGGGCAGCGTCTCCTAACCGAGCAAGCGACCCTGAACTTGACCAACAGACCAAACCTATACCCCCCGCAGACCCCCTTCCCCGACCGGTCCAAGCGAGACCCAGCTACAAGGAAGGAGCGGCATACACTGCGGAGAAGCTAAATAAACGACTACAGGATCTAGAGGACCTGATAGAAGAAGAAGAGGGAAAGGAGGAGAACCAAGCCCGACGACAGCACAGTACTCCACCGGACCAGGAGGTCCAGTACAGCCCAGGCTATACCCCCGCGGCGCTGCGCTACAGACCCCCGACTCTATTCACGGGTGAGCATGACGCACGACCAGCCCCGAGGAATAGCACCTGGACCAGCGGGCCATGGTACCCTGCCGGTACCAGCCCACAGAGAGGCGCAAGAGGAGACTCGCCTAGGAGGCCTCTCCCCCAACGCTCGCCGATGTATCAGCCATCCACGGCGTCATACATTGGTACACCGACGTTTCCAGACTTCACCTATGAGAATCGAGCACAGTACACGGAGCTCCGGATGTGCTTAGAGACAATGATGGTGGACGTCGCTGATGAACGCCACAAGTATGCAATATTACTGAAGCACCTGAAAGTACCCCGAGCGCACAATATAGCGCTAGCCTATGCCACCTCTACGACCCCATACACCGCGGCTCTAGCAGCGCTGGACCAGAGATATGGACGTATATGGGATTACGTAATCCAAGAGATAAGGCATATTGACCGCCTACCCCCAGCGACAGACAATCGCTCATTAGACGACCTGTCTATAAAAGTGCAGTCCCTGGTAGGGATGCTGGGAGCGCAACGAGAAAAGGGTATGCACGAGCTATACGCCAACTCTAACGTCGAGAGGATTTTAGAGAAGCTGCCACCCGCCAGACAAGAGCGCTTCAGGCGGCAGAGAGACCACCGTGATCCTAACGGTCCCGAACCATCCCTCCTCGATCTAGCCGACTTCCTGGCGAGAGAAGTCAGCAGCTTACGACTGGATACGTTCGTGCGGAGCACACCAAGCTCCAGAGAGGGACCCAGGAGAATAAACGATGGAAGAAGATCGGTGACTGTCATGCACCAATCAGAATCAGTACCGAGCAGTAAGAACCACAGTACCCCCTCGAGGAAAGAGAAGTGGAAGATGGTGTGCCCGTACTGCGAGAAGGAACACTGGCTGTCACAATGTGACCTGTTCACCAAGATGAATGCAGAAGAAGTGAGTCAATGGATAAAGTCCAACAGGCGCTGTTACCGATGTGCGCGCAGTCACATGGCAGCCGAGTGCCGCCTAAAGAAGAGGTGCAGTCGGTGTGACGGAGCCCACCTAGATGTCCTACACGACAGTAACAGAAGAAAGCCTGCACCTGCACCATCGAGCAGCACCAAGGCAAGTGTCATGTACATTGACCCCGCCAGCAGCAGCGGCGCCCAAGTGCTCTTAAAGGTAGTCCGTGTAACATTGAGCTACCAAGATAAAGTCATGGACACTTACGCCGTCCTTGATGACGGGTCAGAGAAGACCCTTCTGCTCGCGTCCGCTGCGGCCCAGCTGGGACTGCGGGGGAGCGAGAACCAAATGACGATTCGGACAATAAGAAGAGATTTAAAGACGATAAAAGGCGAGAATGTCTCCTTCACTATCGCAGCAAGCGGGCAGCCAGAGCGACGGTATAGGATTACAAATGCTTTCACCAGCCAAGAAATGGGACTATCGCAGTGCACCTACCCCATCGCCAAGCTGATGGATAAATATGTGCACCTGCGTCAACTACCTATCCCGCTCATAGACGGCGCCACCTCGACCCTGCTGATAGGCTCCGACCATGCAGACCTCATAGTCCCGATAGACCGGGTCCATACAGGACCCAGAGGCTGTCCTGCAGCAGTCGAGACCCGCCTAGGATGGACACTACAAGGCCCCCTCGCTAAATCTCTCAACCGAACAGCAGCCACTAGCTGCCTCCACTCCAGAGTGACAGAAGAAGACACCACTCTCCTGCAGCATGTCGAGAGGCTATGGACACTAGAGACAATGCCCTTTAAGAACGAAAAGAAAGACATTCGTTCTAAAGAAGACATTTACGCCATAAACCTCCTCGAGCAAGGGACAAAGAGAGTCACAGTCGGCGGAGTGATGAGATACGCAACTCCACTCCTGAGGCGAGAGGGAATGCCCACCTTTCACGCAAAGAAAGACGCTACGGAGCGGTATCTATTGAACACAGAGCGGCGCCTAGCCAAAGACCCCGCTCAAGAGAGTGTGTACCGCGCTGAGATTGAGAAGCTAATCACAGCGGGACACGTGACAAAGATTGACATTAAAGAGGCCGATCAGACGACCGAATCATGGTACGTGCCGCACCACAAGGTCCACCACAACGGCAAGGATCGCATTGTGTTTAACTGCAGCTACCAGATCGGATCCCAAAATCTGAATAAAGAGCTCTTGCCCGGCCCCACACTCGGCCCCTCTCTACTAGGCGTGCTACTACGCTTCCGCCAGGACAAGGTGGCTATCAGCGGGGATATCAAAGGGATGTTCCTGCAGGTGAGACTAGTGGAGGAGGATAAGCCCCTACTGCGGTTCCTATGGAGAGAGAGGACCGGAGATGAGCACCCAGCCATCTACCAATGGGAAGTCCTCCCCTTCGGAACCACATGCAGCCCGTGCTGTGCTACATTTGCACTACAGAAACACGTCGCAGAGGACCCAGCAGCAGATGAAGAGGTCCGACACAGTGTGAAGAACAGTTTCTACGTGGACAACTGTTTACAAAGCGTTTCGACTCAAGAAGAAGCCGAGGTTCTCCTACTCAAGCTACGCGCCTCCCTGATCAAAGGCGGCTTTGATCTCAGGCAGTGGGCCAGCAGCGACCCGCACGTATTGCGCAGCCTCTCCCCCGCGGACAAGGCTGCCAGCAGCGAGACCTGGATGGCGACCATCCCAGGAGAAGCCCAAGAAATGACACTAGGACTAGTCTGGCGCTTCAAAACAGACTCGCTCCACTATAGACACAAACCCCTGACCACGGAGCAGGGAAGGTCGACGGCGATACCGACCACCAGACGGAGTGTGTACAGAACACTCGCCAGACAATATGACCCGTTGGGATGTATTCTACCTTACACCACCAGGGCAAAGATGATTGTACGAGCACTATGGGACAAGGACCAGGGCTGGGACGACCCAATACCCGCACCCCTTGCCTCCACATGGAGAGAGTGGGAGACGGAACTCCGCTCACTCCCAGGCGTCAATATACGCCGCAGCTACTTCCCACCCACAGTGAGGCCAGAGACATGCAAGATGGATCTACACGTCTTCAGCGACGCCTCCGAAGTAGCCTATGGATCAGTGGCCTACTTGCGTGCCCAAGAGAAGGGAGGAGAGATACACACCGCTTTCATCCTGGCTCGCTCAAGAATAGCCCCACGAAAGCAACAATCTATCCCGCGTCTAGAGCTCTGCGCAGCCCTAGCAGGAGCGCATCTAGCCACGTTAATCCAACGTGAACTCACCATTCCGGTGCACAGAACAATCTTGTGGTCAGATTCCACGACAGTACTCACATGGATCAAGTCTGATTCATGCAGATACAAGGTCTTCGTGGGAGTCAGAGTCACAGAGATTCAAGAGTTAACAGAAGCAGCGAGCTGGCGGTATGTGGACACCAAACACAACCCAGCTGACGTCATCACCCGGGGAATGTCCCTAGATGACCTCACCCGTCGCAACATCTACAGTGACGGACCAGAGTTCCTCAAGCTCCCGGAAGAAGAGTGGCCTACGCCCACCCCACGGGAAGCGAGTAAAGAGGAGGCTGAGAACAAGAAACCTATGTTCTGTGGACTGAGCACAGTCGCCTCCACAGACCCCAACATAGATGATTGCCTCACCCTACAGAGTGCGCAACTAAAGACATTTCTGCGGCACCACCCAGAGATTCAGCCCACTGCCGACATTTCAGCAGCTGACTACGAAGAAGCAGAACTTCTTCTACTACAACGAGCCCAGAAGAGAAGCAGTACGACGCTTCCAGCGAACCTGTCTAGACTGCCGAAAGTGGCGCGTGCAGCCCAGCATACCCCGGATGGCTGACCTACCTCCCTGTCGCCTCCGACTCGGCGACAAGCCATTCCGCTCCACAGGCATGGACTGTTTTGGCCCGTTGTATATAAAGAAAGGAAGAGGAACCGAGAAGCGGTGGGGTATTGTATTCAAATGCATGACCACCAGAGCGATACATATCGAACTCCTTCCAACCATGAGCACAGACTCATTCCTTATGGCCTTCCGAAGATTCACATCACGGAAAGGAAAACCGTCTACATTGTTGTCTGATCACGGGACAAACTTCAAAGGCGGAGAAAGAGAGCTGAGAGAGAGCTTCCAAGCTATGGGCCCAGAACTTAAGACCCACCTCGCTCCATCCCAGATTGACTTCCAGTTTAATCCCCCGAACGCACCCCACTTCGGTGGAACCTGGGAACGAGAAGTACGTTCTATAAAGACAGCCCTGTACGCCGTGCTTGGGGCCCAGACTGTAGCGGAAGAAGTCTTAATGACAGTCCTCACGGAGATCGAGGGAGTATTGAACTCCAAGCCCCTCGGCTACGTCTCCAGTGATATAGCAGATGTCGACCCAGTCACCCCCAACACACTCTTGATGGGGCGGCTGGACCCCGCGCTACCCCAGACAATGTACAGGCCTGAAGAAGCGAACGGCCGAAGAATGTGGAGGTACAGTCAAGTACTAGCTGACAAGTTTTGGAACAGCTTTCTACTCCACTACCTACCGTCTCTACAGACCCGCCAGAAGTGGGTAAAAGAGAGAGACAATTTGACAGAAGGAACAGTCGTCATGATTATCGACCAGTCACTACCCAGAGCTATGTGGCCGGCTGGCCGCGTAAGCAAAGTGATCACCGGTGCCGATGGCAAGGTCCGAGCAGCTGAGGTGCTCGTCCAAGGGCGAACTTACACACGACCCGTGGCGAGGCTAATAGAACTGCCCAGACTCCCAGACACTATCGATGACGACCATGACCCCATGACTTTGTGAGTTGACTGACCCTTACAGCGGACCTTGAGTGGTAGACAGTGCGGTTAATCTGTCTCTGCTTAGCTAATTAGGTGGGACTAATTAGGGGGCGGCTGTTGTGAAGGATCAGATTAAACCGAATATATATATTTATTTATGGATATATATTTAATAGTATTTGTATATCGTTTGATATCCCTTGTATATTCCTTGTACATATACACTGAATATCCCTTTAGTCTACTAACAGCCCATAATAGTTTCATTCTCTCATTGGACTAGAACTTGGCGCCAGCAGCCAAGCCCCTTGGTTCAAGTTCAATCGTGCCGACGAACATGTCGTTACTAGCCCGGTTCCGCGTAGGAATACGTCTGGCGAAATACGAATGGTACTATTTGTTCACAGCGCATATATATATGGCGCAAGTAAAGTAGAACTTTCTTTTTAGTCCCTTAGCCCTTAGTTCTTTACCCTCCAACCTAGTGGCAAGACGTTAAGCCTCACCCACGATACACGTGTGGTGCAGTATGGTCAACTTGGCCTCAGAATGGCATTGAGACATCGTGTGGATTAATAGTTGAATTGTCATAGTTTGGCACTATACCGTCGAGTGGGACGTATTTCTATTAAGTTAATAATAGTCTATTATGTATGGTGCATCATTCGGTTAGAGTTATAAAGTGAGCAGTACCCCCATCGTTTCCTCGCGTTATCTAGAGTCTTAACCAGGCTGGGCAGACCACGTGTGGTGCTTTCATCCGAGGAGTTCTGGGCCAGGACGAGTGGACCTGCACATTGGATTACCTTACCCGGGCGACGGCGAGCCCTACACGGCTTGGATTATCTACTTGCTTTGGGTGCTTTGATTATGCCATGGATAACAGCCAACACTGGTAAGTGTTGGAACTACCCCCGAGAGGAGTCCAGGTGAGACGGCGCTCTAACCCGAGTGAGGTCGCCTCACGTCTCTTCGTTGTGGACCGGCAGCTACCGTCTACAAGAGGGCCCAACTGTATTCATCTGTGGACCAAGGTTCTGTGGGCACCGTGTTCAGCACTCTGAATTCTCCCAAGAAATCGTTGGCCAGATGGGATATCGCCAGCGGCTCTCCTAACCCCCCCCCCCCCTACTGACTTACAACCAGCGGGACCCCCTTTAGTGTATCCAGCTATAATTATTAAGTACCATCGCTATAGTTCCCTAAAGAACCAGGTTGTATACTTGCTTCCTGCGTAACCAGAGATTGGACATTCAATGTTGATTTGCCTACGAATACTCATTTGCCTTACAAGTGCATTCAAATCATAAATGTCATTAAGTGAACGTTGTATATACCCTTTGCTATATATTAAATATTCGATTTATACATTTGTGTGGACTTGGTTTCATGGTGGGAAAGTGTTCATCATATCTATATCATGTACTGTGTGGCCAGTAGTTAAAGTACATAAAGCGGTAGTGGTTTAATGATACCATACTTATCAATACAGTCAGGGAATTGTACCCCTCAGTTACAAGTACTGTGTGTTGTTGTGGCCACCGGTTAATTTGCGATTTTTTATTGGAAACAACAACACAACAACACACAGTACTCGTCCTCCTCTGATCGCAAGCTGACCACACGTGGTCCCGCCTGTGCTGTGCGTTCAGGGGTGCCTGGTTCCCCCTTTTTTCCGCACTTTGGTGGAGTTGACGGGCGGGCGGGTGGACGGGACTCCCCTCCTCCCTGGCTGGGGCTTACGGGCCCTCAGGGGGTGCACTTGTCGGGCCACGCGTCCCGCTCTGCCCCTTATCAAATTGGCAGAGCGAGATGCGATAGCCAGTAATGAGATATAACGAAAGGTTATTTCATCACCTAGTTATATGAATACTGGCTGAGTGTCTCACTCTTAGCGCCCTCAGGTCCCTTGGATGTTTTTATGCTTATGGAAATCGATCTGGGAAGGGTGAGAGTGACCATATAGGGAGACGCATGGGAGTGGCTTGGTCACGTGCAAGTGGGTGCATTTGTTTGTTTCGCGTGCGCGCTAGGTGCGTGGAGATAAGAGGTTATCTCATTGGCAGAGTGAGACGCTCAAGTTTGGCAAGTCAAGTTTCTTTAATAGTTGTCATACAGAAGTACAGAATACTTTTATACAAAATGCTTCTTACTGTTACGCTTCAGAGACTGTGCAAGCTCAGCCAGTATTCATATAACTAGGTTATGAAATAACCTTTCGTTATAGTATATGCTATTGTCAAGAAGGAAGTACATTATTTTCAATCGTGGTTTTAATTCGTATAGCCGAGAAGCAGTCTCCTATCAGCTTCATTAATCCTGACCCATCTCAGCCACAGCATAACTGAGACCGGCTATGGAAACAAATCATAAATAGACTACTGTAAATAAAATAGCCTAACATTATAAAGGATAGGCTATAGCAGGGGTTCCCAACCTTTATTCCCCAGAGCCCCACGATTCCTTGGAGACATATATGATATAGGGCGGCTATACTGGGTCCTAATATGGCCAAACGAGGGCCTATAGCCTATAAATATTATTAAGTCCCTGGGTAATCGAACTTTAAAAGAACGAAACGAAAAAGGGCATTCATATTCCAGCATGGTTATTATTAATGACACCAACGCCAAACAGTGGTTAACAGTCTTTATTAGTGTTTGCGCTGCCCAGGCAGCAATGGTCTTTAGGAAGTTAATATATATCATATATTATATCACCGTCTGTCAGCCTGTCGCATATTTCTCCCACGCGTTCGCTCGGTTTAGTCCACTTTTCCACATTTCATGGGGGTGTTTCATTACCGTATATGGTTAAGTACGGGCGGTTCTATATGCAAATACTTAAAATCGTGCGCGAGCGCGGAGCGTAGAACAAGTGGCATTCATCAACACGGAGTACTTGCAGGTGTGCGTAGGACCTGTGTATGCACGTGTGATAAATCCAGATTTTTCTGTGCGTAGAGACATTCTAAATTCTGTGCTTAAGAACGAAAATAGAACACTTTCTAAGCATTGTTGGCCCAGGAATATAGTAACTGTCACACTGTGCTCAGTGATGCATTATAAAGTCTGATGGCTGTCGGAATGAAGGACTTCCTGTGCCGTTCAGTGCTACATCTCGGGAGTGTTAGCCTGTGTTAGCCCTCGGGAGTGTTAGCACTGAACATGCTCCTCCTGTCAGCCAAGTCTGTGTATAGTGGGTGGGAGGGGTTGTCCCTGATGGCCTGGAGCTTAGCAAGGCTCCTCCTCTCCGCCACCACCGCTAGAGAGTCCAGCTCCACTCCTACCACGCTACTGGCCTTCCTGACCAGCTTATCCAGCCTGTTTGTGTCCCCCGCTCTCAGTCCGTTGCCCCAGCAGGTCACAGCGTACAAGAAGGCGCCCGCCACCACCGACTCATAGAACATCCTCAACATCCTTGTACAGACATTGAAGGATCTCAGCCTTCTGAGGAAGTAGAGTCGGCTCTGGCCCTTTTTGTACAGTGCCTCTGCGTGTTTTGACCCGTTCAATTTATTGTCGATGTGTACACTGAGGTATTTGTAATCCTCAACCGTGTCCACATCGACTCCCCTGATGGAAACAGGGGTCACAGGTGCACTCCTCCTCCTCCCCAGCTCCACAACCAGGTGGCAGGACTCTGACTGATAGTGGAAGTTGTTGGTGTAGACGGTGAAGAGGAAGGGAGAGAGGACTGTCACCTGCGGGGCCCGGTGTTGCTGACCAGTCTGTCTGACACACAGCTCTGTAGGCGCTCATACTGTGGTCTGCCCCGTCAGATAGTCAACAACCCAGGACACCAACCAGCATTCTCTATACCTCTCTGTTTCAGTCCTGTTCTCATTCTAGCAGCCTCTATACCTCTGTTTCAGTCCTGTTCTCATTCTAGCAGCCTCTATACCTCTCTGTTTCAGTCCTGTTCTCATTCTAGTAGCCTCTATACCTCTCTGTTTCAGTCCTGTTCTCATTCTAGCAGCCTCTATACCTCTCTGTTTCAGTCCTGTTCTCATTCTAGCAGCCTCTATACCTCTCTGTTTCAGTCCTGTTCTCATTCTAGCAGCCTCTATACCTCTCTGTTTCAGTCCTGTTCTCATTCTAGCAGCCTCTATACCTCCCTGTTTCAGTCCTGTTCTCATTCTAGCAGCCTCTATCCCTCTCTATTTCAGTCCTGTTCTCATCCTAGCAGCCTCTATACCTCTCTGTTTCAGTCCTGTTCTCATTCTAGCAGCCTCTATACCTCTCTGTTTCAGTCCTGTTATTATGCTAGCAGCCTCTATACCTCTCTGTTTCAGTCCTGTTCTCATACTAGTAGCCTCTATACCACTCTGTTTCAGTCCTGTTCTCATTCTAGCAGCCTCTATACCTCTCTGTTTCAGTCCTGTTCTCATTCTAGCAGCCTCTATACCTCTCTGTTTCAGTCCTGTTCTCATTCTAGCATTCTCTATACCTCTCTGTTTCAGTCCTGTTCTCATGCTAGCAGCCTCTATACCTCTGTTTCAGTCCTGTTCTCATTCTAGCAGCCTCTATACCTCTGTTTCAGTCCTGTTCTCATTCTAGCAGCCTCTATACCTCTGTTTCAGTCCTGTTCTCATTCTAGCAGCCTCTATACCTCTCTGTTTCAGTCCTGTTCTCATTCTAGCAGCCTCTATACCTCTGTTTCAGTCCTGTTCTCATTCTAGCAGCCTCTATACCTCTGTTCCAGTCCTGTTCTCATTCTAGCAGCCTCTATACCTCTGTGTTTCAGTCCTGTTCTCATTCTGGCAGCCTCTATACCTCTGTTTCAGTCCTGTTCCTTGTGGGTTGTTTTCGTAGCCTGTAACGAGCGAGCCACTCACGCTGCTAGATGTACTGAAGTCTGAAGGCTTGTGCAGGAATCAAACGTTCAGACTAGACGTCGCGGATCAAATACAGTATGACTCAAGATCAGCAATAGCATAGCAATCTTACTGTTAGAAATGTTGTCACATATCTTAGGTTCAACTTTAAGTAGAAAAGAGAAGACTGCGGAGCGAGCTGCCATCTACACACGCATTTCAAGATCTCTTCACACGCACACGCGTGTGCGTACAAGGTCTTACTAACTACGCACTTCTCATTTCAAGGGGGGGGGTTCTTGTCACAGCTGAACTGCAGAAAGAGGCACAATGCCCATAACAGTGTCGGGACAACTCCTCATTGTGTAAAAACAATGCAAACACACAGGGAAATGCCATTTTCACAATAGGTCCCCTCTAAATAAGAGTTTGTATTTATATTTATTAAAAGTAAAAAAAAAAAACATTTGTTGACATTTTCCAGATGAATGACACACATGTTGAATGAATGGCTCCTTCTTTGAATGAAAATGATTGAGCTTGTTAGATTGTTAGAAGTATAATTCATTTGGCTTGTAGACAAAGAATAGATAGACCTCTTTTTCTTTTTCTTTCGGCTTTTCCCGTCAGGGGTCGCCACAGCGGATCATCCGTTTCCATCTGCGTCGTCCTCCGTCACTCCCGCTGCCCGCATGTCCTCCTTCACTGTGTCCATAACCCTCCTCTTGGGCCTTCCCCTCCTCCTCTCTCCTGGCAGCTCCATCTCCAGCATCCTCCTCCCGATGTACCCCACCTCCCTCCTCCTCCGCACATGTCCAAACCATCTCAGTCTTGCGGCCTCTCTCGCTTTCTGCCCGAACTGCTCAACATGGGCCGTTCCTCTGATGTAGACATTTTCGATTTTTGTCCAACCTTGTTCCTCCCAGAGAGAACCTTAACATCTTCATCTCTGCCACCTCCAGCTCCGCCACCTGCTTGTTGGTCAGCGCCACTGTTTCTAGACCATACAGCATAGCTGGTCTCACTACCGTGCTGTAGACCTTTCCCTTTACTCTCGCTGGTACCCTTCTATCGCAGATCACCCCCGTCATCCCTCTCCACCCGCACCACCCGGCCTGCACTCTCTTCTTCACCTCCCTGCCACAGTCCCCATTACTTTGGACTGTTGACCCCAAGTACTTAAACTCGTCCACTTTTGGTACCTCTACTCCTTGCATCATCACCACCCCTCCGTCTTCCTTCCCGTTCACACACATGTACTCGGTCTTGCTTCTGCTCGCCCTCATCCCCCTTCTCTCCAGCGCATGCCTCCACTTCTCCAGGTTCTCTTCCACCTGCTCCCTGCTCTCACTACAGATCGCGATGTCGTCTACCACCACTAAGCTCCATTATTCTTATCCCCTCTTCTTCCTGCCACTCGGCATTGTATCCTAGTATTACTCTTTGTGTTCTTTACTATTAAAACGAACCTGCTTAAGAGTACACCATCTCCATCTCTGTGATTGCATAGCACAATTGGAACTCACCTACCTCCATCCTGACAGTAATCGTTCTCCCAGGGTTAGGGTTAGGGTTAGGGAGCCATAGAGTGTAATCGTTCTCCCAGGGGTAGGGTTAGGGTTAGGGAGCCATAGAGTGTAATTGTTCTCCCAGGATGAAGGTGTTGGTTTTCAGTCCCTCGTGGTTCAGGTGCTGCACACACTCCTCTGTTCTGTGTCTTTGCTTAAACACAGCTAATTATAACAGATTATTTTTGCCTTCAACGTGAATAATCACCACCCAGACCCAGAGATTTGTACATTAATGCCATAATGAGCCTGGAAATTGGGCACATTAACACGTATATCTGCTAAGATTTTTCATCACAGAGGCCAGTAGAGCAGCAGGCCGGTGTGCAGCCAGTACTCCGCAATATACGTTACTGCAGTGATTTCATACATGTGCATTCTTTATTCCCTCCCCAATTATGACACAGTCGGCCAAAAGGTTTCATCCGGCGGCTGGGTGGCGCAGCGGACTAAGCGCTCGTCACCAACGCGAGAGACACTGGTATCGAATCCGGCTGTCAGCGTTGCCTCCCGGCCGTCATACTGGCTCAATTGGCAGAGTCAGCGGGAGGGAAGCCGGTGGGTGGGTCTGGGTCGTTGTAAACAGCGACTCCTACAGTTCGGTCGGGGCGCCTGCACAGCGAGGGAAGGATCTAGGAGAGGTAGTGTTACCCTTCCACACATGTTACACTCTCCCCGTGGGAGTCCGCGCTGCCAGGTGAAAAGAAGCGGTGGGCTGGGTACACATGTGTCGGAGGAAGCATGTGATAGTCTCCGCCCTCCCAGACCGATGGTAGGGGGTAGAGTGCGCAACGACCAGGAAGCTGATTGGGAATTGGCATAACGACTAACATTGGGATGGGAGAAAAACGGAAAAAGAAGGAGGGGAAAGATCATTAAAAAAAAAAAATAGTTGAATCCAAAACGCTTTTTATTTGCTATGTGACACACACACACACACACACACACACACACACACACACACACACACACACACACACACACACACACACACACACACACACACACACACACACACACACACACACACACGCACACATACAGACACACACACACACAATCCTGGGTTGAAGGATATGAAAGGGAAACCATTGGAAGGTTGTCTGTGTACATTGACTAATGAAATGACATGCATCTCCCTCTTTCTCGCTCTCTCTACTCCCCCCTCTCTCTCTTTCTCTCTCTACTGCCCCACCCCCCCTCTCTCTCTCTCTCTCTCTCTCTCTCTCTCTCTCTCTCTCGCTCTCTCTCTCTCTCTCTCTCTGGTGTAGGTCTGATGAGGACATTTCCTCTCAGGCAGGTCAGGCTAATTATTATTCTAATGGTCTCTCAGTCAGATGTAATAGCAGAGCTGGAGAGAAGAGAGATAGAGAGAGAGAGAGAGAGAGAGAGAGAGAGAGAGAGAGAGAGAGAGAGAGAGAGAGAGAGAGAGAGAGAGACTGAGGGGAGGGGACATACTTGAAGAGATGCATGAAGCACAAAAATTTATTAGCATTTCTGGGAGAAAAACAAGTGTTTTTGGTGGTGCATTGTGTATGTATGTATGTGTGTAGTGTGTATGTATGTGTGTGTGTGTGTATATATGTATGTGTATGTGTAGTGTATGTGTGTATATGTATGTGTGTGTGTAGTGTGTATGTGTGTATATGTGTAAGTGTGTGTGTAATGTATGTGTGTATATGTATGTGTGTAGTGTGTATGTGTGTGTGTGTAGTGTATGTGTGTATATGTATGTGTGTGTGTAGTGTGACGACCCCCACTTTACCTGCAAATGGGGAGTCTTCTGACTCGAGAGCATGGTAGAGTGGGTAGGTCGTTACCCCAATTTGAATCACCTGTGCAGTGCAGAGAGCTGCCTGCACACACAGTATTTATGTTTCCCCTGTCTAACCCCTCTGCCTGCTTTCTCCACTCCTAAGCTCAGGTTGTATCAACACTCAACTTTGGCTCCTTTTGACATAGTAATATATATGTTTGTGACATATGGGGGCTCGTGCCATTGTAGGAACTTTTGTAGAAATTTGTAAATTTACTGTTTGTAATTTGACATACTGTAGTGTGGTTACATTTTGCTTGGTAATTTGGCTAGCATTTGGAATTTGACTGGCATTTGTATTGGAGTTCCTGTTGGGACAATTCGTTTGGGCTCTGTCTGAGTATAGAAGGGCTAATTTGAAAAAGTAATTAGGCTACTTAATTTAACTAGTGTCTGTGACCTGAGGGTTTACAGCTAGTATTTGTAGCCTGTTGGCTAGAATTTGTTTGTAGTCTAATAATTTTTTATGCCAGTGTTGGGGAGTAACATGTGATTTGGTCTTTGTTCTTGGGGTGTTTGATTGTCTAGGATTTGGGGAAAGTAGCAGTTTGTTTTGTGCAGATTTCTGTTTGTTATTTCTCATGTTGAGGCTTTGGAGTGTTACCTTATAAGACAATAGTCTTGTGTGTTTTGGGAACCATTAATCCCCAGTTAGGCAAAGATGGCAGGTTCCCAATAGGGGGGCTTGTCTTGGTGTGACTTTTAGGCGGCTACAAACATGGGTAGAGGGTAGTCAGGCACTTGTGTCTGCACTTGTGTCCTCTCGGGAGCACGTCTCTGGCACAGAGGAGTGGCTGTATAACAGGTACTTCTTCTTCCCAGAGAGTTCAAGTGCATAAGTACCCCCTGCATGTAGTAGCACGAAGATTAGGGTTTGAGGTAGATAGGTAGTTAGTTAGGCTCTGTAGTTAGTCAGGGGGGAGGTTTCATTTGATCAGACTGTTTTTTTTCTTGGTATTCACGCTTCATTGTCCCAGCATAGGTTTTGTTTGTTTGTAGGCCAACTTTGTCTATGGCACTTTGTTTGAGTGTGGCACACTTTGTTTAGGCCAATAGGCCTATTTGAATCACCTGTGCAGTGCAGAGAGCTGCCTGCACACACAGTATATATATGTTTCCCCTGTCTAACCCCTCTGTCTGCTTTCCCCATCTACCAGGACGCGTGTAGCCTTTTTACAACGCATCCGCGTTTCCGGCACTCTGATTGGCCAGGTCATGTGACATGTGCGCCCAATAGCGTGTTTGCCCATTTCCGCGTCTAACAGCCTGCAAACTACCTGGCGTTCTATCGCCATGCTCTAAGACAAACTCTAACCTTAACCAACTTCGAAATTAGTGCCTAAGCTTAACCGGCGAAAGAACTTGCCGTCACGCTCTAAGACAAACTCTAACCTTAACCAACTTCGACGAGTGCCTAAGCTTAACCAGTGTAGAAACTTGCCGTCCCACGATTGGCGCTCATGTCACATGACCTGGCCAATCAGAGCGCAAAACGCGAACCCGGAAACGGCGATGCGTTGTAAAAAGGCTTCAAGCTACCAGGACAGGTTGTATCAGCCACCAAGCGAACGAACTTTGGATCCTTTGTCAATTCTGTTATACACTTGTTTGTTGTTTATCCAATTATTGTTTGTTTAGATAGGTTTAAATAAATTATTTTGTTAACTTTGCATCACATGTGGACTCCCTATTTGTCAGAAACCTCCTGTTTGTGACAGTAGTGTATGCTAACACTCTCAGGGTGTATTTTAGTTATTCAGTTCAGTAACAAGAGGAGCTTAGATGCTTTTTAAATAAAAAGGTCTGGTGATAAAATGGTACATTTTCATTCTGGGATGAAACTGTGGCTGAATGTTTGAATGACAGCAAGATATGTCATTATTATTATTAGAAATTCTAGGTGAATTATTTAGCAGATTTATATCAGCCAACTGTAATTGATTCAGGTATTTGTAAACAAATGAAATACATCCGTATTAACACGGCGGCAATTTTGCTTTTAATGTCACGCTCAGGTTGGGATTCCTTTCCCCACCGCGTCTATACTTTTACCAACAAACTTCCAGTTCCGCGTTCGCGTTCTGCGATCTGATTGGCCACTGACGTTTCTGGTCATGTGACATGTGCGCCAATCGCGTGACGCCTGTTTTTGCGCCTATTTCCGCCTCTAACAGCCTGCAAACTACCTAATGCCTAGTTTATCACTGGTTAAGCTTAGGCGACTCTTTCGAAGTTGGTTAAAGTTAGAGTTTGGAATCAGGGCAGGCGTTCTATCGCCCTGCTCTAAGACAAACTCTAACCTTAACCAACTTCGACGAGCGCCTAAGCTTAACCAGTGATAGAAACAGGAGTCACACGATTGGCGCAGATGTCACATGACCAGAAACGTCAGTGGCCAATCAGATTGCGGATAAATGCAAGTTAGTTGGTAAAAGTATTGACGCTTCCCCACCCTGTTCGGAAAGGAATCCCAACCTGAGCGTGGCATAAGAGAAAAACGGACGCCGTGTGAATATAGTCAATAGAACTGAAGAAATGAAACCTAGAACAATAACCCAAAAGTCAGAGTTGAAAACAAAACAAAATGGACATACACACAGTTGTTAGAATTGGACCCGTATCTATAATAACACATGGTGTGTGTATAGTGTGTAGCAACACAACATCACACAACCTACAGCACTGTTCTAATGGTCTGAGAGATAAAAGTCATCGCAGGAAAATGACCTTGGAAGGCTATTAAGCTTAGAGAGAGAGAGACGGAGAGAGAGAGAGGGAGAGAGAGAGACAGAGAGAGAGAGAGAGAGACGGAGAGAGACAATGCCACCGCAGCAGAACAGTCCAAGGCCGCTCACTCAGAGATAGATAGACAGAGATTGTGGCCTGTATTGTCTCCCAGCCCGGCGCTCCTCCTCTCCTCTCCTCTCCTCTCCTCTCCTCTCCTCTCCTCTCCTCTCCTCTCCTCCTCTCCTCTTCTCCTCCTGAACATCCTCTCCTCTCCTCTCCTCCTCTCCTCCTCTCCTCCTCTCCTCTCCTCCCCTCCTCTCCTCCTCTCCTCCTGAACATCCTCTCCTCTCCTCCTCCCCTCCTGAACATCCTCTCCTCTCCTCTCCTCCTCTCCTCTTCTCCTCCTGAACATCCTCTCCTCTCCTCTCCTCCTCTCCTCCTCTCCTCTCCTCCCCTCCTCTCCTCCTCCCCTCCTGAACATCCTCTCCTCTCCTCCTCCTCCTCTCCTTCTCCTCCTCCTCTCCTCCTCTCCCCTCCTCTCCTCCTCTCCTCTCCTCCTCTCGTCCTCCTCTTCTCTTCTCCTCTTCTCATCCTTCCTCTCGTCCTCCTCCTCTCCTCTCCTCCTCCCATCCATCTCTCCTCCTCTCTTCTCCTCTCGTCCTCCACTCCTCTCCTCTCCCCTCCTCTCGTCCTCCTCTCCTCTTCTCTTCTCTTCTTCTCCTCTCGTCCTCTCGTCCTCCTCCCCTCCTCTCCTCTCCCCTCCTCTCGTCCTCCTCTCCTCTTCTCTTCTCTTCTTCTCCTCTCGTCCTCTCGTCCTCCTCCCCTCCTCTCCTCTCCCCTCCTCTCGTCCTCCTGGTGCTCCACTATGACATCACCTGGTGATCCACTATGACATCACTGCCTGGTGCTCCACTATGACATCACCTGGTGCTCCACTATGACATCACTGCCTGGTGCTCCACTATGACATCACCTGGTGCTCCACTATGACATCACTGCCTGGTGCTCCACTATGACATCACCTGGTGCTCCACTATGACATCACTGCCTGGTGCTCCACTATGACATCACCTGGTGCTCCACTATGACATCACTGCCTGGTGCCCCACTATGACATCACTGCCTGGTGCTCCACTATGACATCACTGCCTGGTGCTCCACTATGACATCACCTGGTGCTCCACTATGACATCACCTGGTGCTCCACTATGACATCACTGCCTGGTGCTCCACTATGACATCACCTGGTGCTCCACTATGACATCACCTGGTGCTCCACTATGACATCACTGCCTGGTGCTCCACTATGACATCACTGCCTGGTGCCCCACTATGACATCACTGCCTGGTGCTCCACTATGACATCACTGCCTGGTGCTCCACTATGACATCACCTGGTGCTCCACTATGACATCACCTGGTGCTCCACTATGACATCACCTGGTGCTCCACTATGACATCACCTGGTGCTCCACTATGACATCACTGCCTGGTGCTCCACTATGACATCACCTGGTGCTCCACTATGACATCACCTGGTGCTCCACTATGACATCACCTGGTGCTCCACTATGACATCACCTGGTGCTCCACTATGACATCACTGCCTGGTGCTCCACTATGACATCACCTGGTGCTCCACTATGACATCACCTGGTGCTCCACTATGACATCACCTGGTGCTCCACTATGACATCACCTGGTGCTCCACTATGACATCACCTGGTGCTCCACTATGACATCACCTGGTGCTCCACTATGACATCACCTGGTCATGATACTCACAGAGAGCCTCTGCTAAAGGCTAAAGGCCTCTGAATGCCGCAGTGAGTGAGCCAATGTGAACGGGAATCATTCTAGGTTCTACAAAAACATGTCATCGACGACCGGAATTCAAAACAATTAGCCAGACAAGACTCTAGTTTCTCTTGTGATTATTTTCTATCCAAAATGTAAAAAGTCCATGAAAACAGTTTCAGTTGAAAAGTGACGTCAAATCAAAAGTCAAAGTCAAAGTCAAAGATTTGTATTGCCATGTATGGACGAATCCACATTGGAATACAGGTACATGAGCAAACACTGTGTAAACAGTACAGGAAAAATATGTAAAAACACAGACAGTATAAAAGGACAAATGCAAAAATTGATATCGAACATCCCCTAAAAGTGCATATCATAGTTAAAACAGCACTTCCACAAACCTGACTAATAACACTAATAAAAACACAGAAACAGAATAGGATAAAATACAAAACTAGCCTTTGGAGTCATTCAGGCTCCACACAGCACTGGGGAAAAAGCTCTTTGTAAACCGAGAGGTAGAGCATGTGATAGAGCGGTAACGTCTGCCCGAGGGGAGGGGGACAAAGAGGCCTGCGGCTGGGTGACCAGAGGGGTCGTTGATAATGCCAGAGGCACGGGAAAGCAGCCTGGCACCGTAGATCTCTTCTAGAGCTGGCAGGCTAGACCCGATTGTCTTGCGTGCAAGACGCACAGTTCTATTCAGAGATTTCTTCTCCTGGTCTACGATGTTACCAAACCATATTGTACAGGAGGAAGTAAGAACGCTCTCGATCACACAGAGATAGAAGTTGTGTAGAATCACCCTGTTATTTGTGAACTCTTGTCAAGTTTAGCTACAATGGGGCCGCTTTAAGATAAGATAAGATAAGATAAGATATTATCTTATTGATCCCCTTGGGGAAATTAAGGCATCATAGCAGCATGGGGGAGAAGTGTGTGTGTGGGGGGGGGGGGGGGGGGGGGGGTACAGTTATGGGCAGGGTAATAGTAGAAGTTAGTAGAGAAGTATAGTACAGTAAATAAGTAAGAAAATGCAGTGTAAACAATATACTGCTCTGAGCAAGTAGGCAGTGTGATCAAAGGTATGAGTTATATTATACATTACCATTCAATACATACATATACATTACAATTTCACCCTATAGAGCTACAGTAGCTTGCGTACGTTCCATGAGTCTGACGTGTCAGGCTAGCTTACCTGCTGCCTTGCTCAAGGATAGATTCAAAATTCTGTGGGAAATCAAACTACACCTCAAGTGAGAAATAGTTACTATACTCATAATTAGAAAATGGCAATATTCACTCAGAAAATTGCCTTTGACTCAGAAAAAGTATATTACTCCAAATAATAGTGTTTATAGATGTTTGAATGATCGTGAAGTCACAAAGGATTCAGTCTGGGTGGCGCAGCGGTCTAAGCACTGTCACCAACGTGTGAGACACCGGTATCGAATCCGGCTGTCAGCGTTGCCTCCGGCTTGGGCCGGGCCGTCATACTGGCTCAATTGGCAGAGTCAGCGGGAGGGGAGTCGATGGGTGGTAATCTGGTCGTTGTAAAACAGCGACTCCTACTCCTCGGTCAGGGCGCCTGCACAGCAAGGACAGGAGATGTCGATGGTAGTGTGAGCCTCCCACACGTTACACCTCGCCGATGAGAGTCCGCGCTGGCAGGTGAAAAGATGTGACAGGCTGCCTCCTCGTGTACCGGAGGGGACACGTGATGCAAGGCTTCTATCCTCCCTACAACCGGCCTGTAGGGGGCATATGCGAGCAACGTTCAAGACAGGGGAGGGAAGAATTGGCACAATGGAATTGGGATGGGACATTTTTTGGATAAAAAAAAAAGTGGATCAAAAATAAATAAAGAATCGGAATCGGAATCGTTCGAATCCAAACGATGCCCAACCCTTGTCCTTGATGACCAGAACCTTGGTGTTGTCCTTGATGACCAGAACCTTGGTGTTGTCCTTGATAATAATAATAATAATAATAATAATACATCTATTTTATATAGCGCTTTTCCAGGTGCTCAAAGACGCTTTACATGGGCAGGAGAGACAAACTATGGCAAAACAAAAAACAGAACAAAAATAATAATACATGACAAAAATTAAATAAAATAACACAGACAGAATTAGAGGTCAAAAGCAAGATTGAAAAGGTGAGTTTTGAGGGCTGATTTAAAAGATGTCAGGGTGTTTGCATCACGGATATGGCTGGGGAGGGCATTCCAGAGGGAGGGGGCAGCAGCAGCGAAGGCCCTGTCGCCCCAGGTCCGGAGCCTGGTCGTGGGAGGTGTTAGGAGGTTGGCATCTGCAGACCTAAGGCGACGGGTGGGCGTGTGACGGTGGAGGAGGTCGGACAGGTAGGGAGGGGCAAGGTTGTTGAGGGCTTTGAATGTGATGAGTAGTATTTTAAAATGTATCCTGTATTTGATTGGAAGCCAGTGGAGGTCGTGGAGGACAGGGGTGATGTGATCAGAGCGACGGGTGGAGGTGAGCATGCGGGCAGCAGAGTTTTGGACATATTGGAGTTTATTGAGGATAGTGTTTGGTGAGCCGTAGAGGATGCTGTTGCAGTAATCTAGTCGTGATGATATGAATGCATGAACCAGTGTTTCAGCAGCGGAGAGTGATAGGGAGGGGCGGAGACGGGCAATGTTCCGGAGGTGGTAGAAGGCCGATTTGGTTATGTGGTTTACATGGCGGAGGAAAGAAAGGGTGGGGTCCAGGATGATGCCAAGGTTACGGACGTGAGTGGAGGGGGTGACAATGGTACCATCAATGTTTAGGGTGAAATCCTGGGTGTGGCTGGTGAGGGATTTTGGACCGATAATGATGATTTCTGATTTATTGCAGTTTAGTTTAAGAAAGTTATTTTGCATCCATGTTTTGATGTCTGTGAGGCAGGTGCTGAGGGTGGAGAGAGTGGCTGGAGTGATAGTCTTGGTGGAGAGGTAGAGCTGAGTGTCGTCTGCATAACAGTGAAAACGCAGGCCATGTTGGCGGAGAATCAGACCAAGTGGAAGGATGTAGAGGATGAAGAGCAGGGGACCAAGTACTGAGCCTTGGGGGACACCATGAGTGATGGGGGCAGTGGGGGATTTGCAGTTGTTGATAGAGATGAATTGGTGCCTGTGTGAGAGGTATGATTGGAGCAAGGTGAGGGGGATTCCGGAGATGCCAACGGAGGACTGGAGACGAGTGATGAGGATGGGGTGACTGATGGTGTCAAAAGCAGCGCTGAGGTCTAGGAGAATGAGGATGGAGAGGGAACCAGAGTCGGCAGAGAGGAGTATGTCGTTGGTGACCTTTAGAAGAGCAGTTTCGGTGCTGTGTTTGGTGCGGAATCCGGATTGAAATGTATCATAAAGGTTATTGTTGTCGAGGTAGGATTTTAATTGGGAGGCAATGGCTCGCTCAATTATTTTTGAGAGGAAGGGGAGGTTGGAAATGGGGCGGAAATTATCAAGGGTTTCAGGGTTGAGACCGGGTTTTTTTAGTAAGGGGGTGACGGAAGCAATTTTGAGGGCGGGGGGAAATAGGCCAGTGGTCAGAGAGGTGTTTACGATGGAGGTGATTAGGGGAGAAAGGGCAGGGAGACAAGCCATGACTAGGATGGAGGGGATAGGGTCCAGGATGCAGGTAGAAGTTTTCATTGTAGAGAGAATGGAGGATAGGTCCGATGCAGTGATTTCAGTGAAGGATGTAAAAGGTGGGTTGGGCGGTGGAGAGGGGGTTGAATCCGGAGGGGAGATAGTGTTGGCGGAGGCAATTGTTAGTTGGGTGTGGATTTTGTCAATTTTTGTTTGGAGATGTGACAGATAGGAGACACATTTACTGACAGTGAAGGAACAGGAGATTGTGTCAGAGGGTTTAAGAAGTGTGTTGATGGTGGAAAACAGAGTCCTGGGGTTGTTGCTGCCAGACTGTATGATAGCGGAGTAGTGGGAGGAGCGTGCAGAGTTGAGGGCGTCTTTGTAGAGCTGTTGATGTTGTCTGTAGGCCTCTTTATGGACAGTGAGACCGGTTTTATTGGATAGCCGTTCGAGTTGATGACCAGAACCTTGGTGTTGTCCTTGATGACCAGAACCTTGGTGTTGTCCTTGATGACCAGAACCTTGGTGTTGTCCTTGATGACCAGAACCTTGGTGTTGTCCTTGATGACCAGAACCTTGGTGTTGTCCTTGATGACCAGAACCTTGGTGTTGTCCTTGATGACCAGAACCTTGGTGTTGTCCTTGACGACCAGAACCTTGGTGTTGTCCTTGACGACCAGAACCTTGGTGTTGTCCTTGACGACCAGAACCTTGGTGTAGACCTCGACGACCAGAACCTTGGTGTAGACCTTGACGACCAGAACCTTGGTGTAGACCTTGACGACCAGAACCTTGGTGTAGACCTTGATGACCAGAACCTTGGTGTAGACCTTGATGACCAGAACCTTGGTGTAGACCTTGACGACCAGAACCTTGGTGTAGACCTTGATGACCAGAACCTTGGTGCAGTCCTTGATGACCAGAACCTTGGTGCAGTCCTTGATGACCAGAGGACAACGGTCCACCGGTCAACCGCGGAGGAGAGGATTCCTCACTCCATGACGAGGCCAAGCCTGTCTGGGGAGATCTGTTCCCCGGCAACCCGAACGATGACAGCCCACCCTGACCACCACAACTGACGGGCCGATTCGGCACTGCCCAGCTGGAGGATGAGAACCTGGCCCCAGCACTATGTCAGGTGGCCGTGGTCTACGGTAAGACGATGGATGGGGTAGGAGAATGAATGTTTCCACATTTTGTGATCAAGAAAACATTGTTGTATCAAGTGGTGAAAAAAGGGGAGTCGATTTTAGAGCTGTTGTTGGTACCCCAACCACATATAAGTACGGTGCTACGCCTAGCCCACTCACACTTGCTAGATACAAGATACAAGATACAAGAGTTTTATTTGTCACGGCATACAGGTATACAGTGAAATGCGGGGGGTCTTGCCCGCAACGATGTGCATAATACAATAGTAATATATAATAAGAATCCAACCAATAGAACAACATTGTGCAATAAACAAGTAAACAAAGTAGGGCATATCGTTATCTGTACATGAGTTATTTACAGAGCATGGTAGGACATGCTAGGTCCTGTGGCAGTGCAATACACTGTTAGCTACGGATGAGGCACTGGGTCTTTATGTACACTGCTATACAATGCTATATTATAGAATATTAAGCTCTACTATACTACTCTTAAAGTGACCTTTCCTTCTGTAAAGTGACCTTACGTGTGAGCGTGTGCAGCATGAGTGTGTGTGTGCTCATGTTAAAGTGGCTGCTAGTGTGTGAGCGTGTACAGTGTGTGTGTTGAGTGTGTGCTCATGTGTTCTTGTGCGTGGAGAGTTCAGTGTTCAAGGCTCTGATGGCCTTGCTAGGGGCTCACTTGGGGGTCGAGAAGACCCTAGACCGAATTAAGGCCAGATTTTCCTGGCCGGGGGTGAAAAGAGCGGTGGAGGACTATTGTCGCTCCTGCCCCGAATGTCAGATGGTAGCTCCACGACCCACTGTGCGTAACCCCTTGATCTCCCTGTCTATCATCTCTGTTCCCTTCAGTAGGATTGGGATGGACCTGGTGGGACCCCTACCCCGCAGCGCAAGGGGCCATCAATACATCCTGGTGATCATGGACTATTCCACCCGGTACCTCGAGGCCATCCCTCTTTGCACCATGGCCTCAAAAGGTAAGCACACACACAACACACACACTGTACACGCTCACACACTAGCAGCCACTTTAACATGAGCACACACACACTCATGCTGCACACGCTCACACTTATGGTCACTTTACAAAAGGAAAGGTCACTTTAAAAATTGTATAGTATAACTTGAGATTGTATAATATAGCATTGTATAGCAGTGTACATAAAGACCCAGTGCCTCATCCTCATCCCATCTGTATTGCACTATCACAGGACCTAGCATGTCCTACCATGCTCTGTAAAAACTCATGTACATATACCGATATGCCCTACTTTGATTACTTGTATTATTGCACAATGTCGTTCTATTGGATTCTTATTATATTATTATTATTGTATTATTGCACAATCGTTGCGGGCAAGACCCCCCGCATTTCACTGTATACTTGTATGCCGTGACAAATAAAACTCTTGACTTGACTTGACTTGTATAGCCCGGGAGCTCATGTTACTTATTACGAGAGAGGGGATCCCGGACGAAATTTTGACAGACCGAGGCACTCCATTCATGTAAAAAAGAATTAATGATTTGGCGGGGTTATTGAAAATCACCCATCTGCGCACGTCAGTGTATCATCCCCAAACCGATGGGTTAGTTAAGCGGTTTAACCGCACTCTAAAGAGTATGCTAAAAAAAAAGTAATGGAAGCCGATGGGAGGAACTGGGACCAGCTGCTCCCATACTTGATGTTCTCAATCAGGGAAGTTCCCCAGGCCTCCACAGGTTTCTCCCCCTTCGAACTTTTGTATGGGAGAAGACCTAGAGGAATGTTGGATATAGCCAAAGAGGCCTGGGAACACCAGCCTTCACCGCACAGGAGTTTGGTGGATCATGTGGAGGAGATACAGGAGAGGATGTCCACCTTGTGGCCCCTGCTGAAAGACCACATGACCAAAGCGCAGCAGGCCCAAGCCAGGGTCTATAATCGGGGCACGCAACCCTGAGAATTCCAGTCAGGGGATAGAGTGCTAGTGTTGGTCCCCACCTCAGAGTGTACATTTCTAGCCAAGTGGCATGGTCCCTATGAAGTTATGGAAAAGGTGGGTCCGGTGAATTATAGAGTGCGACAGCCAGTTAGGCGTCCGCCGGTGAAGATATACCATATAAACTTGTTGAAAAAATGGGAAGCCCGGGAGGCTCTGTACTCTTTCACCCCACCACAGATACTAGTCCCGACCCAACTGCTTGAAGGGCCCATGGGAGACCAACTTAGCGTTCCCCAGAAGAACGACCTAAGGGAGCTGGTGGAACGCCATCGGGATGTGTTCTCCGCGGAACCAGGGAGAACCGAGGTAATACACCGCCACATCCCCTCTATCATAGGGAAGAAGGTGAAACTGCGTCCCTACCGCTTCCCGGAGGCCAGAAGAGAAGCAGTGAGAAAAGAAGTGCAAGACATGTTACAGACGGGAGTTCTGGTGGAGTCCAATAGTGGATGGTGTAGCTCCATCGTCCTAGTCCCTAAGCCAGACGGAACCCCAAGGTTCTGTAATGATTTCCGTCAGTTGAACGCCATCTCCAAATTCGACGCCTACCCTATGCCCAGAGTGGATGAACTTATTGAACGGCTAGGAAAGGCGAGGTATATTACCACTTTAGACCACACCAAAGGCTACTGGCAGGTTCCCCTGGCTCTCGAAGATAGGGAGAAAACAGCGCTTGCCACCCCAGATGGGTTATTCCACTATTAGCGATTTTAAACCGCCCGGGCTCCGGTTCAAGCTCCAGCTCCGTTCTGAACCCTCTGAACCTTGGTGCTCTCTGGCGAACCACCCCGCGTTTACACCCATTTAAGCAGAACCAACATTCCACCGTCTCCGTCATCAACGGGGGCCTTACTCAGGTAAAAATTATGCGTGGAGAGCGAGCCTATGCCACCTTATGCATACTGCACCTTATGTGAATACTGTGAATACTGTATATTTCAGTTGGTTAGATAGTCAATTATATTGACTTATTTGTTTACACTGCTTGTGTTGTTTTTACTACCTGTGTACCCCCCCGCGTGTATCCTTTCCGCAACAGACTTCGGTTTCCGGGTTCCTCTGATTGGCCGCGACCCCCACGTGACCCGCCCCCTTATCCATCGCTGCCGCTCTAGCGGCAGAGGTCCCTGCCTTCCTCAATTTATACGCATGGAAGTATTGACTACGCCGTAACGAATCATTTAAAAAAGATACCGTTAACTGGAATATGTTGTGCCTTTACACATATGTTGGATTATGTAATTGGTTTGTCATGACAAACCAATAAAATATCGCATCGCCGGCTGTCTCTGGCTTGCTCCAGCGGACACCAGAGCTCAGCGATGCCGCTCGCGGCAGCATATTCTCCCCGCTGGCGAGCGGCATCGCTGAGCTCTGGTGTCCGCTGGAGCAAGCCAGAGACAGCCGGCGATGCGATATTTTATTGGTTTGTCATGACAAATAAGTCCTGCTACTACCCCGGGAGAAGAATCACTCCACGATGGAAAAGGAGTGCCTAGCAATAAAATGGGCCGTCGAGGAGTTAAAGTATTATCTGTTGGGACGGCGCTTCACCCTAGTCACGGACCATGCACCCCTCGTTTGGCTATCGCGTAACAAGGACACCAACGCTAGGGTCACCCGCTGGCAGGGGTGTAAAGTACTTGAGTAATTGTACTTCGTTACAATACTTAAGTACTGTTTTGGGGGATTTGTACTTTACTCGAGTATTATTAGGTTTGTATACTTTGTACTTTTACTCCATTACATTTCAGAGAAAAAATACATACTTTTTACTCCTTACATTTAAAATGCAGACCTACAAAGTACAAAGTACAAATCTCACAGGTCCAACCATTTAATTGGTATATTTTAATTGTTTATCTGGCCGAACTAACGTTAACGTTATTAATCCTGCGACCGCAGGTAAACAGCCAATCAAATCCCCATCAATGGAAAATGAACCCGCCCATACCCATGCTGATTGGTCCTTGTGCAACACTAGAAAGCAGGGATCTTTGATTAAACACCTGCTATCAGAAGAATAGACAGTCAGATCCGCATTATGCTGTGGTTAATATTGTGATATTATTCAGGGTACTCCAGTATTCTGTCTTCTGTCTGTCTTCAGCATTGTCTATCGCAGAACACATTCCATTGTGGGCAGAGTGTATGCTTGGTTTCATTCCAGCCTTGCCTAAACACCAGCTGATGATTTCACTAATTGGCTCACCTCTTCAACTAACTCACCTGGTGCAATGTATAGTTAAAATGAAAACTTGGCCCACGATGGAATGAGTTTGAGACCCCTGGTCTATCCCTTTCAAAAAAAAATTTACTTTTACTTTTTAGTACTTAAGTACATTTAAAAGTAGGACTTTTTTACTTTTACTCAAGTGTGTTTTTAGCCAGATACTTTGACTTTTACTTGAGTCAGATTTTGAGACGGTACCCATACTTTCACTTAAGTATAATTTCTGGGTACTTTTTACACCCCTGCCCGCTGGTTTATGTCCTTACAGCCTTTTGTCTTCTCCGTCATCCACGGGAACGCGGATGCGTTGTCCAGGAGGGAAGCACTGGGAACGTGGTCCGCCGCGAGAAGCTCGGGGCTAAGGGGAGGATATGTGACGACTACTCTGAAGTATTGAACAATAAAAAAAATTGTACGAGAGCCTGTTTTGTGTTTTGACCATCGGACTGTATTACGACCGATTACGATTCCATTTGCCCGTCGAACTATATTCTGCCTATAATCAATAAATATTCGTATTGATTGATATTGCACTCGTGTGGACATTTGAATTTGTTTGTTTTTGAACCGTGACGAGTCTGAACACCACCAGGCTCGTCACAATACACATACACATATAAAGATACACATATAAAGATATACATACAGATAAAGATATACATACACATACAGATATACATACACATATAAAGATATACATACACATATAAAGATATACATACACATATAAAGATATACATACACATATAAAGATATACATACAGATAAAGATATACATACACATACAGATATACATACACATATAAAGATATACATACACATATAAAGATATACATACACATATAAAGATATACATACACATAAAGATATACATACACATATAAAGATACACATACACATATAAAGATATACATACACATATAAAGATATACATACACATATAAAGATATACATACACATATAAAGATATACATACACATAAAGATATACATACACATATAAAGATGCACATACACATATAAAGATATACATACACATATAAAGATATACATACACATATACATACACATATAAAGATATACATACACATATAAAGATATACATACACATATAAAGATATACATACACACATAAAGATATACATACACACATAAAGATATACATACACATATAAAGATATACATACACATATAAAGATACACATACACACATAAAGATATACATACACATATAAAGATACACATACACATATAAAGATATACATACACATATAAAGATATACATACACATACAGATATACATACACATATAAAGATACACATACACATATAAAGATATACATACACATATAAAGATATACATACACATATAAAGATACACATACACATATAAAGATATACATACACATATAAAGATATACATACACATATAAAGATATACATACACACATAAAGATATACATACACACATAAAGATATACATACACATATAAAGATATACATACACATATAAAGATATACATACACATTAAAGATATACATACACATATAAAGATATACATACACATATAAAGATACACATACACATATAAAGATAACATACACATACAGATATACATACACATATAAAGATACACATACACATATAAAGATATACATACACATATAAAGATATACATACACATATAAAGATACACATACACATATAAAGATATACATACACATATAAAGATACATACACACATAAAGATATACATACACATATAAAGATATACATACACATATAAAGATACACATACACATATAAAGATATACATACACATACAGATATACATACACATATAAAGATACACATACACATATAAAGATATACATACACATATAAAGATATACA